>NC_041228.1:6569225-6617159 GCF_002837175.3 Physeter macrocephalus | reverse complement strand
TGATACAGCCACTATGGAGAACAGTATGGAGGTTCCTTAAAAAACTAAAAATAGAACTACCATAGAACCCAGGAATCCCATTACTGGGCATATACCCTGAGAAAACCATAATTCAAAAAGAATCATCTACCACAATGTTCTTTGCAGCTCTATTTGCAATAGTCAGGACATGGAAGCAACCTAAGTGTCCATCAACAGATGAACGGATAAAGAAGATGTGGCACATATATACAATGGAATATTACTCAGCCATAAAAAGAAACAAAATTGAGTTATTTGTAGTGAGGTGGATGGACCTAGAGTCTGTCATACAGAGTGAAGTAAGTCAGAAAGAAAAACAAATACTGTATGCTAACACATATATATGGAATCTAAAAAATAACTAAATAAAAAATAAAATGGTTATGGTGGGAGGGAGATGCAAGAAGGAGGAGATATGGGGATATATGTATATGTATATGTATAGCTGATTCTGTTATAAAGCTGACTTTGTTATAAAGCAGAAACTAAGACACAATTGTAAAGCAATTAAACTCCATAAAGATGTTAAAAAAAAAGTCCTTATCAATGGAATTATTTCAGCAGGATATACTTGATAAGATTAGATTGCTATGGTAAACAAACCTGGAATTTATAGATTTCTGGACCATAGCTTGCTGGAAAATGTCAGCTTCAGGTATGTCATAATCAGGGTATAAGACAGAGACTTCATGCTGAAAATATCCCTTTGGGAAAGTGATGGACCCCATGTGTTAAATCAGAGCGTGTCCTGGTGATGAGGAAAAGCCTAAGAGGAAGGATTGGTGATCTTGGACTTCTCATGCTTGGTTTGTATGTCACCTTCACCTCTATCCTCTGAATTATTAGTGAAGTTTGATATTAGATAAGATCTTTGATTCTTGTGAGTCTAATTTGAGAATGTGACCCTTGTATAATCTTAATAGCAAATGTGGTAGAAGGCAAAAATGTTCACAAATTCTCGCCCTCCCTGTATTCCCTTGTCCCCTTCCCCACCACTCACTCTATTCTGCCTAGGCTCAGCCATGTGACTTGCCTTGGCTGACAGGATGTTAGCCATTGTGATGCAAGGGAGGCTTGAAAAACATTGGACAATAGAAATTACATTCTCTTGCTGCTGTGGAACTCTGTGCCATGTGAGTAAACCTGAGCTATTCGGCTGGAGGATGAAAGACCATGTGGATGAGAGACAAGATAACTTAGCTGAGGCCCTCCCTAGACAAACCAGCCTTGGCAGCTAGCAGGACTTTTTAGTTGACCACAGATGTATGAGTGAAAATCAGCTGAGCCCAGGCTAATTGTTGACCTACCAAATTATGAAATAAATCAATGGGTTTTGTTTGTTTGTTTGTTTGTTTGTTTTTGTGGTATGCGGGCCTCCCTCTGTTGTGGCCTCTCCCGTTGCGGAGCACAGGCTCCGGACTAAAGTAAAGCACAAAGGAGTTAAATGACTTGCCAAGGCCGCAGAGTCATCAGCAGAACTAGATCATGAAACAAATTTTTTTTTTTTTTTTTTTTGTGGTATGCGGGCCTCCATCTGCTGTGGTCTCTCCCGTTGCGGAGCACAGGCTCCGGACGCGCAGGCCCAGCGGCCATGGCTCGCGGGCCCAGCCGCTCCGCGGCATGTGGGATCTTCCCGGACCGGGGCGCGAACCCGGTTCCCCTGCATCGGCAGGCGGACGCGCAACCACTGCGCCACCAGGGAAGCCCACAATGGGTTTTTTTTTAAGCATCTACATTTTGGGGTGTTTCATAGCACAGAAAAAGCTAATTGACACAATATATGCAAAATCCATTGTAATCACACTCAAGCCTTCTCACAGCCTCCTCACCTCTACTGCTTATTCTTTCTTTCTTAGTTTGAGATTAGGGCTTGTAAACTGGTGGCCTAGGGGCAGTCCAGATGTGTCCCATGCAGAACTAACGTTCAGCCAAGTGTCACTGGAAAGACCACACTTACTGTTTATGTGCAGTATACATCTTATTTTTAAGTGCCCTTGCCATGCTAACTGCTAAATATCTTCACTATCTGTCTTGGTCCTGTGAACGCAAAGTGTAAATCAGATTTTCCATGGATATCTGGATTTCCGGCTCGAAGAAGAAGAGGAAGAAGAAGAAGATGATGAAGGAGAAAAAGAAGAAGGAGGAGGAAGACAAGGAGGAGGGAATAAGGAGAAAAGATCTGGGAATACTGAGCTAGGATCTGGGAAGAGTGAGCTGGAGCTGAGGAGGGACTGCTCAGCTACATGGGACATATGCTGCCCATTCACCAATGTCCCCATCACTTCTGTTTCATGTATGCATATTGCCCGACTGGCCCCTAGAGGAATTTGACTGTGTATATATGTCACATTGGCTAATGCCCAGCTTTAGGGCATCACCATGTACTGTCTTGTTTCCCCACGTATTGATCTCCTTGCCTAAAATGCCCATCTCCTTAGACACGTCCTGAACCTTTGCACATTCTTCAAATCCAACTCAAATGCCTCTTGTTCTGTGAAAATTTCCTTGTGGCTCTAGATAGATAAGGCTGGTTTACCTTCCTCTGTTCCCTGGAAGACTTTGCACATGATCTCTCCTGGCAGCCTTGTCATGATGTCCATTATCATTATCATTGAAAAAGCTGCCTGTACAACGGGAAAGGGACCTCCTTGAGGTCCAGCACCACCTTCTCCCCTTCTTTATCCCTTGGGTGTGGCATGTGGTGAGGCCCCTCAAACCGGGGATGAATGAAGGACTCAACCAACTAGACATACTGGCTGAACTTCAGACCAGAAATTTGATGCAATTTATTTTTTGCATAAAACCGAGTTTATGATTCTCTATTTTTGTCATATTCTCTGAGGATTACTTTATAATTGCCAACATCCTGTTTTGTTTTGTTTTGTTTTGAAATTATTTTTATTGGAGCATAGTTGCTTTACAATATTGTGTTAGTTTCTACTGTACAGCAAAGTGAATCAGCCATACGTATACATATATCCCCGTTTTTGAATTTCCTTCTCATTTAGGTCACCACAGAGCATTGAGTAGAGTTCCCTGTGCTATACAGTACGTTCTCATTAGTTATCTATTTTATACATAGTATCAATAGTGTATATATGTCAATCCCAATCTCCCAATTCATCCCACAGCCCCTTCCCCCTTGGTGTCCATACGTTTGTTCTCTACGTCTGTGTCTCTATTTCTGCCTTGTAAATAAGATCGTCTATACCAATTTTTTCAGATTCCACATATATGTGTTAATATACGATATTTGTTTTTCTCTTTCTGACTTACTTCACTCTGTATGACAGTCTCTAGGTCCATCCACGTCTCTACAAATGGTCTGTTTTGTTTTTAAGGAAGCTCTTTGCTTTAGGGTTAGCAGCTTGTAAAGGAAATAAAAAGTGGTTTAAAGTATAAGAAAACCTGAGTCTAATAAGTTTGAAGAAATGTAGTTAAAGAAACCAAGAGGAAACAGAGAGCAGAGTAGTCAGTATAAGTTCCCATCTTGCTAATAAAAGAGCATCTACACTGAGCGGTGGGACAATCAGCATCAGGCAAGACAGGCTGGACTACACTTTGCTAGCAATCCCCATATCTAAGTGACTTAACAGCAAACATTTGTTGCTTTACTTATGCTACTTGAACACCACGGGCGGGCAGAGAGTGGTCTATTTATCTTGGTCACTCAGGGAACGAGGCCAAGGGAAGCTCCCTCTCAACACATGCTTCCATGGTCACTCAGGCAGGATGCAGGGACTCTGTGGTCCACACACTGGCTGTTAAAACCGCCATCTGGAAGTGACACACATCATTTCTGCTCCTATTTCATTGGCCAAAGCAAGTCTTCATGCCAGGCCTAACTTCAACAGGCCAAGGAAGAGTAATTCTTCTATGTGTCAGCAAAGAGAAACGGTGACATATTTGTGAACAAAAAGTGAGTATCACAATTAGTGATTTTGCAAAATGTCCTTCGGTGTTCAAAAGGTACTACCATTGTTGACCTTATAATGACCTTCACCAGTGAATTGAAAGTAGAATTTAACATCAATCCATTGGATACAAGTACTCCCCCACCATTGTTTCATAAAGCAAGATTCCTTTGTTTCAAACTCTTGCAACTAAGCAATAAATGAAAGGGGGGAACCTGAGACCGCTTCATGATTACACCCACCCTCCAAGATGCATCAACAGGCCATCGCGGTATAACGGGGAAAATGTTATGTTTTGTGGGAAATTGGTGCTACAAAACACAGATTGGGGACACCGAAGTTGGCAGGAGACCACTGAGAAAAAGGAGTGGAATCTAGGAAGAAGTGTACATGAGCAGAATAACAGCACATTTCTTCCCTGATCCTTCCAGATAAAGGAGGATCTGTCGGTGTTTGTTCAATGGACAAGGGTAGGGAAGATAGGTGGTCCCAGAGGAGGTGCACATGGATGAGATCCTTAGGGTCGTGACTCTCTGGTCAGGACAGGGCGGCTACCCTAGAAATGAATTATTTGCATGTTATTTACACATATGTGACCTTGAATAAATGCCTTCTTTTCTCTGATCTCAGTCCCCCTTTATAAAATGAAGAGGCTAGAATCAAAATCCCATTTTCAACAAGCTGATTCTAAAATTCACCTACAGAGTACATTAGTAAGAATAGCTAAGTGTATTTTGAGTGTGAAATACAATAAGTTCAACTTGCCCTATCAGAAATAAAATCATATTCTAGACATATGGAAATTAATTTTTTTCTCAAAGCCTGGCATTGTCCAAAGACTAGACAAATCTATTAAGAGAACAGAAAAGAGAGACCAGAATCCAATCTGTGGTATTTAAGAATTTATGATAAGAGTTTCATTTCAAATCTGACAGGAAAGGAGTAACAATTCAAGAAATGGTGTTTAGACAATTGAATAACCATTGAAAAAATTATCTAATTCACAACATATATAAAAATAATACCCAGATGTATTAAAGATATGTTTTAAAAACAAAATTTGGGAAGCATTATAATAACTATAGAGGAATAGTTTTATTACCTTAGGTTGGGAACGTTGTCCAACGGAGGATTCAAAACTTTTGAGACCATAAGGAAAGGACTGATATACTTGATTATAATACATTTTTTCATTTCTTTTCTGTGAGACACAACATAAATTAAAAAGAAAAATACAGAATAAGAAAAATATTACAGTATATGTAACAAATGATTAATAATCAGAATATACGAAGAACTCTTTACAATTATTTTAAAATTTCATAGAAAAATGGGCACAGAATATAAAAAGACAATCAATACAAGACATACAAAAGGCTAATAAACATATGAAAATTTTTCAACCCCACAAAATATCAAGGGAATGCCCACTGAAATAAAAAACGTAAAATTTATATTGTTAGTAAAAAATATATATATGTATATAGTTCATTAAATCCAATGTTGTTTAAGTTGCTTGAAAATGGATATTTTCATTAAATGACAAAAAATTAAAAGGGGTTAGGAATATGGGCTGTGAAGTCAGACCACCCAGGACCACATCTGGCTCTGTGTGACTTTAGGCAAGTTACTTAACCTCTCTGCACCCGACTTTCCTGATCCATATCAGAGTCTACATTAATAATTCTAATGTAGTTTGATTAAATGTAATGATCCATGGAAAATGCTGAGAGCAGTGCCTGGCACATAGTGAGTACTCCGTGATGATTAGTTTTTATTTTTTTCACTGTCAATGAAAGCACTAAAATTAGAAATGCATATGCAATTCCATTTATAGGCATCTGTCCTACAGACATAACACCCATGAGCATACATTTCTTTTTATAAGAATATCCATTTCAGTAGTTTAATGGTAACATTTTGAAGACATTTCAGCTGTTAATAAAAAGGAGAAGAGTCACATAAATTATGACAACTCCCCTTTATAAAATTGTGTTCAACCATTTATAAATAATGGGCTAGATCTGTAGTTACTGAGGTGGAAGAATCACTAAATATATAATATTATATTAAAAAGTAAACCAGAGAACAATTTGAATTGTACGATTTCTGGATATCACTTAAAAATATAATATTTGTAAATATATTGACTTTTCTGTAAGGAATCACGCCAGACTGTTAGGAGCAGTTACTTTTGGGGAAGGGAGTGGGTTGAATGATGGTAAAGGCATATTTTTAAACCTACTTCGGTAGTATTTGTGTGTCTCTATAACAACTGCATATTTCTTTAGGTACTTTAAAAACATTATTTTTCAATTAAATGATGGTTGAGCTATATAGGCACCAACTAGACAAGCTTCTAACTCAAATACTCTGATTCTCTAATTTTAACCTCCTGGAAATGGGGAGTCATGGATGGCTTTTGAGGAGGAGATTGACTTGGTCACAGCTACAGGAATTCTTGAATATGCAGCTTCTTGTCTTACTCTGTCTCACTTTCCTCACCTACTCTTCCAAGTGCCTACATGCTCCTTTTTGTTGTCGTTGCCTGAAGTCAGTGGTTTTCCTTTAATTTTCTCTTAGCCAGGCACTCACCACTCAAGTTTATTTCCCTCTTAAGGTCTTTATTGTTCTCCTCTTTTCAGACCAAAAAGAAATTGGTTTCTGAAAGTATTTCTTCTCTGTTGCTCGGTGAGATCTCAGTGAGGTCACTTACGGCTAACAAGCTTTCTTTCCTACTTCCCCACGTGGTGAGGGCTAGTGGAAACCCCTGTGCCCGGGATTAGGAGACCAGGCTTTGGGCCGTGGCTTGCTGCTGGCCTGGGGATTCGCCCTCTCTGAACTCCAGGTTCCACACGAACAATCTGGAGAATTCAAAGCAGACATCCTCTACGGCCACATTCAGTTGTGATCATCAAAGTTCACAAGGCACTTATCGGGTATTGGAGTTCAGCTGATCCTAGAGAAAGAAGAACTATAATCTGATGTCTCCATGCCTTGGCCCATCGTATCCCCTCTGCCTAGAATACAGTTCCCCTCATCTTCCAGCTGGCCAACTCCTACTCATTCATTCTTCTAATCATGCAATTAATACTGAACACCTACTAAATGCTAGGCTCTGCCGTAAGCATCAAGAAAACAACAACGAACAAGACCTACAAGAATATGGCCTCCGAGTAGCTTGCAACATAGTGGGGAAGACAGACTTTACTCAAATAACCGCAGAAATAAAGGTATCGTTGTAATGTTTATTTTGTGCAATGAAGGAACATAAATGGTGCTTTGAGGGAGAGTTAAAGGGTGACTTCCTCTAGACTGGGGATCAGGAATTGGCTCTTGGAGGAGGTATCCTTGGAGGGAATGTGTTCCAGGCAAAGGAGGGGACGAGTTTGCTGTGTCTGAGGAAGAGGAAGAAGTCCCTTGTGGTCAGATCAATGGGATGATGGGGCAAAGGAGAACAGGGAGGTAGGGAGGTGGGGAGGAGGGCAGGGGGCAGGTCATGAAAGCCTCTGTGGGATGTGGTTCTGAATCTCAGTTTTCTTATAAGTGCAATGGGATTTTAATTAAAGAAGTAACTTGTTCTGGTTCACATGTTTAAAATAGCACTTAGTCTTTTATGTGGTGGGTGAACTAGGGGTTTCAATCATGGGAGTTGGGTAATTATTTACACTATTGCTGTTGTCCCAGGAGAGGAATGATTGCTAAGACTAACTCATTGTGGAAGAAATAAGGAAAGTGGTGGATTCAAATGGAAATCAAGGTTTATCCTGAGTCAAGTTTTCAGAAACCATTTTAAAAAATGCCCCCTGGTAATATTAATATACACACACACATACATATACACTTGCACATATACATGCACACTGCCCTCTGTTCCAGACAAGTGATGCTTTATGGAACATGGGGCCACTATTACAAGATCGTCTACTTTTTTCAAAAGAACCCATATTGCATAAGCCAAAGAAAACAAACCTGTGGCTAGAACCAGTCCATGGGCCACTGGTTTGTAATCCTTAACCTAGATAAGCTTCAAGAAGGCAATGATCAGATTTGCCCATTCTGAATATTCGGGTACCTAGTGCTGTTCCTGGCACATAATTGATGCCTAATACATACTTATTAGATGAATGGATGGATAGAAAGGTCAGTGACAGCAGTGGTTGGAAATGGCTGGGTATAGGGATGGCGAATATGTAGAGTCCCCTGGAGAAACGAACGAGAGCTTTCTTAGATTCACTGGATACTAGGGTTGAAAGTTCCTGAAGAGGTCATCTAGTCATGGCATAAGTTTGTGCAGCTAGGAGGAAGCAGAGCCTGGGCTAAAACTTAAATCCCCTCCTGGTCAGTCCAGGGAGAGTTGGATTAAAAGAGTATAGTTCAGTTTGCCATAGGTACAGTCTCAGTGAGTTCTCAAGAAAACTCCTTGATTCTTTCACGTCAAGAGCTCAAAACATCCTGTCCCTAACCGAGCCACAGGGAGAGCCTCTCAGTCACTGGAGAATCTCTGGGTAGTGACCTGTTCCATGGGCAATGTCTGGTCGGATATGGCAGGTACCTCTAGTTAACCTAACACTCTGTGCTAACCAGAGCTTGAGGCCGCCATAGGCATCAGGGAGACCAAATGCTTCCTTTTCTTGATAGGAAAAGGGGCATTAAAGAGATGGAGTGACTTGCCAAGGTCATGGGCCTGCACTGGGGATGGGGAGTCGAGTCATTGGATCTGGAGCTCTCGGGATGATGGAATTCCCACATCTCCCCAGTCACCCCAGGCCCTACCCTTCTGCCACGTCCATCTACCCAGGGAGAGTGCTCTCCAGTGAATTGGCTTTAAACAAACCTACACTGATTTCCTGCACCTAGCCTTACTGCTTGTGTTAGCCAAGTTTTTGCTACAGTAATGCTGCATAACAAACAGCTCTATAATTCTAGAGGTTTATAAAGCAATGTTTTATTTTGGGCCCACGAGTGTCAGGTTGGCTGTGGTTCATCTGATCTCAGCCAGGCTTGACCGACTCCAGGCTTCAGGCTGGTTCAGGCCAGCTACACATGTCTTCATTCTGGAATCCAGGCTGAAAGAGGCTACCTGGGGCCTGCTCTTATTATGGCATAATAAGAGTCAACTGAGACAGGAAAGAAAGCTCCTTTAAAGCCGCTGGTTCGATGTGGCATATATGACAACTGCTCACATTCCACTAGCTCAAATGGATCAGTTGGTCAGGGTCGTATATTCCAACTTTTTCTAGAATGGCAGTTTTAAACTAGGGGAGTAGGGTGGATGATTTTGCCCCCCAGGGTCACTTTGCAATATCAGAGATATTCCTATTTTTTTTAACATCTTTATTGGAGTATAATTGCTTTACAATGGTGTGTTAGTTTCTGCTTTATAACAAAGTGAATCAGCTCTACATATACATATATCCCCATATCTCTTCCCTCTTGCATCTCCCTCCCTCCCACCCTCCCTATCCCACCCCTCTAGGTGGACACAAAGCACCGAGCTGATCTCCCTGTGCTATGCGGCTGCTTCCCCACTAGCTAGCTATTTTACATTTGGTAGTGTCTATATGTCTGTGCCACTCTCTCACTTCGTCCCAGCTTATCCTTCCCCCTCCCTGTGTCCCGTCCTATAACTTGGTAGAATCCCTGTGTTTATTATGCTATTAATTCCCTTTGCTTTTCCTAGAGTTGTTATTGGTAAAATCACAGGGAAAACGTTTAAAGAGGTTTTCTTTAAAGGTTCTTTAAAGAATGTCTAAAGAATGGGCAGGGAAAGGAAGGGAAGAAGTCTTAAAACTTCATCTCAGTCCATGGCAAACTGTGTAGGAAAGGGATGGGGACAGGAAGCGGGGGTGGCAATTTTACTGGAATATAGTGGGTAGAGATCAAGGACGCTGCTAAACATCCTACAATACACTGGACAGACCCCACTGCAAAGAATGACCCAATACAAAAGGCCAATACTAGTGACGTTTAGAAATCCCACCCTGGAGGGAGTCACTGCAAAGCGGCGTAACGCAAGCTGTCGAGATAGAATTATAAATATAGGGAGAAAGTGAAGAGTTGGGAACCATAAGCTGATCTGCCGCACGCCCAGCCACTCTCCTCTCAGAGCGAAAGTCACATTTATCTTTTCATTTCTCTGCTTAAAAACCCTTAGTGGCTCCCCATGACCTCTAAGTTCAAACTTCTTAGTGAGACTTACAGGTCCCATCATGAGCTTATCTACTTCACCAATCTCGCTTCTTGTTCACCTTTCTTCTTTGATTTTATACTCTTGCCACATGAAAAAAAAAAAAACCCATCATTTCTTGATTTTTTTAAAAAAGACAGCTTATATCTTCACATAAGCTGTTCTCAGTTTTTGATGTTCTCCCTCTTCTTTGTCTATATCCAGCTTGCCTTTGTCCTTTACATTTCGATTAGGAGTCTCTTCCCCTCTAAGCTCTTCATGCCTTCTCCAGGAAGGCTTGCCCTCCCCTTCCAGTCTCTTGCTGTGTCCTTTAGTTAGTTCATCTCTCACGCTGGACTACGATGCTCTTTTCCCTTTGCTATCTCCCAGGCAAGAGTGTGAGCTCCAGGTAGTGAAGAGTCTTGACTTATGTACCTCCACCAAAAAGAGCACAGAGTAAGTGCTCGAAGAATATGACATATGAGACTGTTACAACCCAATACATAGGGCTGTGAGACTACAGAGAAGAGAATGTATCCATTGCATGCTCCCTATGTTTGTAAATTCCCTACGGGTGTAGAATTTACCCATGGCGGGTGCCAAGCACAGTGCTCTGTGCAGATTGTTGTTCTCCAAATATTTAATAAAGAGTTCAGATGTGAGTTGTTTCTATCAGTCATTTACACCTTAGTATGAAATTGGCACAGCTGTGCCTGCCTCTCAGGGATGCTGGCATTTTAAGTTTTTCTCCTTGTGAAATTAAAAGGTTGTCCAGGGTCAAACATCAAAAAGCAGGGGAGAGGGGAGGAGTATGGAGGACAGGGTAAAGGGGGGTCATCTTCTCCGAAAAGACCAGTTTAGCCCCTGGGTCTGTGCCTCAGACTGGCCTCTCTTTCCCAATCGGAGCTTCTTTGCCTGTGCCTCCTCTACCCCTCTTCCGATCCAGAACACCAAGGATCTCAGCAAGGCAGTTTCCTCACATGATACTCCATCCTGAGCCTGCCAGAGGCAGTTTATTTCATTGTTTATGTGCTGAGACACACAGCCCTTACTTAGAGGGAAGTGTGAACAAACAGACCTGCGGCAATTTCTTTTCTCCACGGCCTCCCCCCCTGGAACAACTGTCATTCCTTTCTCCCTCCCACCCCTCCTCCCTCAGCAGGCTTTAGTGCTGAGAACACCATGTGGAGATCACAGTTCTAGATCTGAGTCCTAGTTTCACTACTGACTAGCTCTGTGACATTCTGCCTTGGTTCCTTCATCTGGGAAAATAGGCAAAATCCCTGTCATCTCCTCCAC
Source organism: Physeter macrocephalus (assembly GCF_002837175.3). Classification (NCBI taxonomy): domain Eukaryota; kingdom Metazoa; phylum Chordata; class Mammalia; order Artiodactyla; family Physeteridae; genus Physeter; species Physeter macrocephalus. The sequence goes on along the minus strand of NC_041228.1, from coordinate 6,605,756 downwards.
TATGCAGTCAGTTCAGGTAAATGTATCAAATGAGTTCAGTGAAGGCATCATATCTTTATTGATACAGGCATTGAAGCTACAGAAATACCTAGGATGAAGTTTGCGGAAAGCATTTAAAAAAACAATTTGGTTTTTCCTTTTCTGGCTTACTTCAGTCTTTCTGGGGTACAGATGCACCTATTTGTTGGGCAGGAATAGAGACGTAGAGAACAGACATGTGGACACGGGGGTGGAATGGGAGGGTGGGATGAACTGGGAGATTAGGATTGACATAAATACACTACCATGTGTAAAACAGATAGCTAGTGGGAACCTGCTGTACAGCACAGGGAGCTCAGCTCGGTGCTCTGTGACAACCTAGATGGGTGGGATGGGGGAGGGGGTAGGAGGGAGGTCCAAGAGGGAGGGGATATAGGTATACATACAGCTGATTCACTTCATTGTATAGTGGAAGCTAACACAACACTGTAAAGCACTTTTACTCTAATAAAAAAAAAAAGGGCGGGGGGAACAATTTGGGATAGTGAGAAAGAAGTGGAGTTTGATTTCAGAAGACCTTGTGTCCAGGTTCTGGACCCACACCTTCCTGATATTAGGTGTTGGGGTTAGTTTCCTGGAGAGCACCATGGTGTAGGGATGGCATGCATACTTCTGCTTCCCTCCAACCCATGGCAGACATCACTAATCAAACCCAGATGCCATCTCAGTATTCTGGGACCCACTGACAATCAGCCAGAAGCCAGAAGCTGAAACCTATGTGCCATTTTGGGAAGAAAAAGCACAGCTTTGTGGTCAAGCCAATGTGGTTAGAACCATGGTTCCTGCGTAACATTAAGCAAGTCCAACACTCTCCTTAAATCTCAACATCCCTCCACATCTGTATAAAGAATCTATTTTTACCTCCCTCACAAGTTTCCTGTGATAACTAAATAACATTCAATAGTACATGTCATATGGCATGTCATAGATCCTTAATACTCATTTTCTACCTCTTGTCGTCTAGTTTTAAATAGACCTTCTCTCTTACCCTCAGTTTTTACCCCCTGTAAAATATTATTATGAATGCCATTCTCACAAGGTTATTTTAAGGATTCAACATGTTGCCTTGGATCATATTAACGTAGGAGATCTAAAGACTCTCTGTTGTCCTGACTCTCCCTCATAGTTTCTCTCCCTACAGCAAATCCACTGGCTCCCAGCTGAAGGTCCATCCTGCCTCAGTTTCCCTTCCATCCTCTGGCCAGTTTTGAGAATTATTTGGAGAAGGGTCATTAGCTTCAAGCTAGCCCAAGTGCTAGATCTTGGTCCAAATTGTGTCCCTCAGTCCTCTCAGGCCCTTCAGTACGTCAGGGAATAAATGCCCCACTGCATGTCCCTTTGGAAGGGAAGACAGCAGAAGAGGCCACCAGTGTCCTTTTCACCACTTTTCAGTTATTTCTTCTTCCCCTTTGGATCCCACTAGGGCCTGACCAAGGTGAATAAGGAGACACTCTTAGGTGGCAGATTTAAGGAGGCCCTTACTCTCGGGGGCCGTGCAAGGGCCGATTGCTCAGTGAGAGTTAGGGCCTCCTTAAACGGAGTAGCTTCAGCTCCCTGCTTGCCACACCCTGGTCCTGGTCCTGGTCCTGGCAAGTAGGGAAGGAATTTGGTAAAAGTATTATCTGCCAGATGGGAACATTTGAGGGTATGGGCTTTGGAGTCAGGCCTTCTGTATTCAAATTCTGACACCTCCACTTGAGTTGAGGGGTTTTGCATAACTTAACTATATATATTTTTTCCTTATATGTAAATTGGAGATAATAATAGTACTGCCCTCATAGTGGTGTTGTGAGGATTAAATTAGGGGCTACGCTGATGATAACCAAGAAAGCATTGTTAATCCTAAAAGCACAATTTTAATTAGACTGTGCGAAACTGGAAATAGTAGAGACCCTAGGAGAAGAGAAAGGGATCAAATTCCCACTGGATATGTTTTTCCATTTTAAGCCTCCAAACTATTCTCTGTAGTGCTATGATCCCCACTTTACGTGTTAGGAACTTAAGGCCACAGAGAATAAAGAACTTGCCCCAGGATGCTCAGCTGGTATGAAGAGGCTACAGTACTGGAACCCATGTCCCCAAAACTCCAAATTCTTTGCTCCTCCCTTCCACCCTGAAGCCATCTCTGATTTGAAATCCATGGACTAGATTCATGGTTCCTTCAGCTGCCTGTTCATTAGAGTCACTTGTGTGGCACCTTAAACACACACTTGACAGAGCTCCACTCTTGAACTAGAATCTTCTGGAAATCTGTATTTTTAATAAGAAGCCCTGGGATTAACACAAGTCGCCAGGTTTGGGCATCACGGGAGGCTGGGTGATCTCAAAGCTCACTTCCACCTCCAATTTTCTAAGTATAGCCTCATGAGAAAGTGAGAGTGAAAGTGATGATCAAATTGCAAGAATAAAGTGCCTTGCTAAGAAAAGGCTGGCACTTTCTAGGGGACGTAAAATTAAAGCCCAATAGATTAAAATTCCTTTAAGAAATGAGTAATACAAAGATTAAGGCACATCTGATACAGCTTCTTGAAGGGCTGCTCAAAGATTTATAGGCAGAGTATAAATCAGCTCTGATGAGAGAAAGAAGAAAATGTGTCTTATCGCTCTCATCTTGCAGCGGAAGGTAAAGTATGCAGAAAAGGAGAGTTGGCAATCGTCAAGCAAGGCACCAGAAGCGCTTTTGCAAATATTTGCAACAAAGAGAAAGCAAATCCCCTTCAAGTGAGCAGGGGAGGTTTGGTTGTCAGTCAGGGGTCGAGTGACTTCACAAGTCAAATCCCTTTCTTGGGAGGTTTTTTTTTTTTTTTTTTTTTTTTTTTTAATCACACACAGAAAATGAGCAAAGGAACTTGGAGTAATTAGGAGGTAATGAAGTTGTCAGAATAAGCTATTGACTAAAGAGTAGACAAGGGAATAGATGAAAAATTTAAACAGTTCTAATTTAGCTGATCTGGAAGCTGCACATCTTTTGTCCGTCTGGGAATTATCCTTGGTGCCTAACGAATGAGTTTTCTGGGCAAAGCAGGGAGAATCCCAGAAGACAAAGGAAGAAGGAATTGGAATCAAAGTCCAAAATGGTAATAGTGACAGTAATAGAAATTATAAGTAATCCCTTACATTTTTATTCAGCTTTGCAAAGCGCTTGAACATATATTACCTAGTTCAATTTGTGCAGAAACCTAAGAAGGAGGAAGAAATATCCACAGATGTAAGTGTGGAAACTCAAGGTCAGAGAATACAATGCCTTGCCTGAGGGTGGTCCAACTTACTCTTACTAGTACAGAGCTGAGGCTTGAATTCTCATCTTTTCAGCCCAAAGCAAGGTTCTTTCCATTACAGATTAAGCTGGGGGACACTGAGGGTGATTGGAAATAGATAAGAAGTTGATAAGCCAGTTTAACTCAATATTTAGAGCTAAAACGGTCAGACTATGCTCTATGCTTCCTTTCTTCTTGCATCCTTCCTTTCCTGCCAACTCAGTCCCTTCTTCCCTCTCTTATTGTTCAAGAGTTTTAACAGAAGGAAGTGCTTTCTCTGAGAAGAGCCTGGCTATCCTCTGTTAATTCTGGCTGGTGTTGCTAGTGGGGGAAAGAGACTAAGAGAATAATCATTTGCTCAGTACAGGTCCTGGGCTTTGTCTATAGGATCTCATTCGGTCTCAAAATCACTCTGCAAGGGAGGTGTGCGTATGCCTCCTGTTATGGATGTGCAGACTAGCATCCTGAAAGACTAGGCAACTGGCCCTAAGCCTGCTGCTGTGTGGTACAGCCCCACCCAATCTCTCCGATACCCAAACTCACGATCCTTCACTATTATTTCCACCTGGCAGACCGTCTAGGCCGAGGACGACAGACCATCTAGGCTGAGGACATCAGACCACAAAGATTACTATTTAGTCTGGAAAGCAAAGGCTGGGAGGGACTATGGTTCAGTTTGCAGTCAGTGTTAGTCGAGCCCCCAGCCAATGTCCAGCACTGATCTGCCAGCCACACGAATGAGCTGTCTCAGAAGTGGATCCTCCAGCCCCAGGGAGCTGTTCTCAGGAGGTTTTCTGGAGCAGAAACAAACAGGGCTGGTTGAGCTCTGCCCAAATTGTAGGAAAATAAGCAAATAAAATGGCTGTGTCTTAAGCCACAGAATTTGGTGTAGTTTGTTACACAGCCAGCGATCCCTGGGATACCCGTTCTACACTCTTCAGAGGAGGGCTTATCTCTGCAGGTGATATTTTCCAGGAAGAGTTTGGCCAATGGGAGCCACTGACCGGAGAATGAAGGGTGGAAGGAAGGGGGAAGCCTCAAGCGGGTTATCTGGCAGAGGCTGCATCTCCTCTGTCCTTCTAGCTCTTCCTAGAAGGATCTTCTGTGCTTCAAGTTTTGCCAGGTGAGCCCGGCCCCCATGCTGCTTTCCACTGCCTCTTCCCTCTATCCCTCCAGGCTAGGGCTGGGAGTGTCTTCTGTTATGGCTGATCATCGTCCCTGTTTTTCCCAATTTTCCCATCGGTTATGCAATTAATGTCCCACATTAAATTCCCTCTGTGGAAAATAAATGAGTAACTTCTGTTTTATTGGTTAGATTCTGCTGGTGGGTATATCACAAGTTACAATAAATAGTCCAACCCAGTTCTTTCCCACATGTTCATTCTTTTCCATGTCCTTGAGCCCCCATCGGCATATAAACACACCCTTATCCCTAGTCACTGGCCCCTTCTGGCCTCTCTGATACATCTCTGGCACTCTCTCCTCAACTCTCCACTTTGCCTTAGGGCTTTTACACTGGCTGTTCTCTCTGGATGCTCCTCCCTCAGAAGTGTGCAGGGTTCACTCTCCTATCTCCAATCCTCTGCTCAGGTATCACCTTCTCAGTGAGGCTGGCCTCAATCCTTACTTAAAGTGACACCCATGCATCCCGCCCCACCCCCGCCCGCATTCCCAGTCCCCCTTATCCTGTTTTTCTTTTTTTCTCCCATAGCACTGATCTTTGAACATGCTATGTAATTTTCTTGCTTATCACATTTATTACCCATTGTCTCCTCTTGCTGCATCAAGTTCCATGAAGTCAGAATCTCCCTTGTCTCTGGTCACTGATTTATCCCAAGTGCCTCGAACACAGCTGGCACATGCTGGGAAATACCTGCTGAATAAGTAGATGACTATTTTATGCAGAATCTCAGCGTCCAAAGCAGAGAAAAGCTGAACCTCTCTGTCTGAAACAGAGGAAATGGGCTAAGACCCCAGGCTACTCATAGCCTACCTCTTTCTCTGCAATGTTCTCTTTAGGATAAAACGAACCCTGCAGTGTACAACCCACAGCTGCAGGGGACTCTGAGAGCCCAGATTATTTGTGCCTATGTACCTAGTTGGGCTTATAACTTGTGATCCATTTACTACAGTTTGTTTCACAAACACTTTCACTGAGTTTTAACAGGCGATATCCCCCAGGACAGTTTGGTGGGCAAATAAAAACATACAGACAAACAGATTTCTTTCCTGCAGTACTTCTCAGAGCCTTTTAACGTGCTCCCGAGTGTGGTGAATTTCCAGGAGCGACGTAGACCATTTCGCACAACTCTGGGGCCTCCCTCTGTGGACTGTCTGGCAAGAAATGCTTTGGGAGCTGCAGATCATCTGGCTGATCTCAGTCTCCAGCCCGTTACTAGGATCATCTGAATCATCATAAATATTTAATTCATAACGCTTAGCTCAATTGCTAATATAGTTAGTAACTCCACATTAATACCGCACCTATGAGCATAATGATTAACTATTAATTCTAGAACCATTAACTGTAGGTGAGCCTCAGCTGACATTAAGGGCACTTCAGTCCTGAGAAGAGGTAAAGATGGCGGATGGATGGGATTCGGACTCGGATGGGGTTCAGACAACCTGGAGCGCGTCCTGGCTTTCCTGCGTGTGTGTGACTTGGGGCAAGTAACACAACTCCTGGGCCCCAGTTTCTTCTTTCTTCACGGAGCTGTTTTGATTCAGTTGGGATGTTTAAGCTAATAAGGTCCCTCCGATGTGTGCCAATGAGGGAAGGAAGCCTGTGGTTCCCATCCCTATAGCCCCAGTAGCTCTGCTGCCTTCAAGTGGTTGACGGCAACCGACAGGCATTGTTCACTCAGCATTTGCCAGGCACTGTCCTAATGCTCCCTGTCACAAGGTCCACAAAACCCAGTGGCAAACGCTCCAAACAAATCAGAGTAATGAGGTGGAGACTGACTGGGGTACTTTTCTAGGAAGTCTCTAGCTTCACTCTCCTCTATTAGCAATACCCCTATACACACACACACACCCCAAATGTGTTCACGTGTGCGTGCAGGTGCGTGCGTGTGTGTGTGCCTGTGCCTGGCTGTGTCAGGGCTGAAGAACAATACATTACAAGAGCTTAAATGAGTGTCAGAGACCAGGCAGGCGAGCAGAAGGTCAGAGAAAGGAGAGGTGATCTTCTCAAGGACGGTCGTCAGGTCAGCAGCTTGAAGGCGCCCTCAGCCAGAGTATTTCCATCTGCAATGAGAAGCAGGTGCCCAAAGGCTGAGAGTGAGGCAACAGCTGAGAGGTAGAAGGTCAGTTGGATCTGCTTGGTTGTTTAGAGTCAGGCTGGAAAAGCGGCAAGGGCAGGTCCTTCTCCAAACGCTGGCCAAACTCTTCCTGGAAATCAGATGCTGCTTCAATGTCCTCACACTCTCCGTCTGGTCCTTCCACAGCGATAATAGCTGAGCCCACCTCTCAGCAGAGGAGACACGGACACTTGGCCTGACGCCATTCAATATGTCTGAGTCTTGGAACCTCTCTGAACCCTGTAGGTGACATATCAAACACATCTAGAGATAAGAGCCCCAAAATATAGACTTGCACTCATCTGGAGATTATAAAGCATGCTTCCAAAACTATTAGATCTAAAGGTAATAGATGAAATGGCTTCACATAGAGACTTGTCCAAATTCCCTTTCAAAAACCTAGTGAGGTTCTGGCCAAGCAAGATGGTAACCGAGGATGGAGATAGGGTAATCTGTCTTCCCTGAGTTCCGGGACTTGAGGGGAGATTCTGAGCCCAAATCCCTAAAATGTGCCGTAAATCAAAGCCGAGGACGTCGGTTTCAGTGTAACAGGTAAGTATAGGGTCACAAATCTGAACCCCATGCCAAATATGAGTGGGAAAAATAGTACAAACTACTCAAGGAGGATTCTTAGGTAAGACCTGGCCCTTCCACTAATTTCCCACATGACCTTTAGCATGTGGGATGCTGAGCTTTCCATAAAATGGGCTTCAGTTTGCCCAACTGTAAAGAGTTGGTACAAGATAAAATACGGTAGATGCATAGTGTGGATTCCTATATTTGTCATCTTGTTGCAAAGACAGACATTGTCATTCAATCAAAGCACTCTTTTCACCAAGTCCAGCTGGTGCTTTCTGAATGCTGTGCTCCAGGGAACCACACCTGAGATGACCTGGGCATCCCTGAATTAGAAATACCCAAAATTCCTTCCAGTGCAAACAAGTTTCTTAATTCTATGAAAAATAGGCTTCTTTGTGTTAGAGCACTTTGGTCATTGAATTTTCCTCTCACTATATTAATGGCACCTTCATGTGCTTCCTTCAACCTTATGATCGGTGCCCCAAATGTCCCCACCATGAGCCATCTACCTTAAGGTATTTGCACCTGAAGGTCACCTGTAACCTGAAGCCCTTGATGCCCAGAGCAATCTTCCTGATGCAGATTCCTGTGTGAAGACAGAGTCATAGGCGCTGACAGGCATCTTAAGGACTAAACCTTGGGCGCTTTTACAACCAAACACATTTTTAATTGGACTTCCTTGGAGACCACCTCTTCTGTGATGTCTTGAGGAATGTTCTTCCCTGGCATCCTTGTGTGAAGGGCACTTCACAACTTCCGGTGCTAATTGTCCTCTGGAGAAAAGGGGAGAGACCCTGGCCAGCGGCTGGCTCCATAATCTAGGTCAACTCTGTGGAGTTGGTCTTTTGTTATTTCAATTTCCTCAAGCTCATTATCAGAAGGAACCTATAAACTCTTGATTAACTGGGCCCTAACTGAACAGAACACTCGATTTCCAGTAAATTTTCAGAGGCCCTCCTCTCTAAGAGCAAGAGGTAAATGACAGCCATACAAGTCAACATGAAGGAACCCAGAACAACAAAAGACGCTAGGAAGAAAGCATGTTTGACTTTGTGGCATGTGTTGTATTATCATGTCATTTTTTTGTTTTGTTTGTTTTAGTAACTTAAAACATCAGCCATGTTTTTGCCCATGCAAAAAATGGGCAGGAGCTCAGGCCAGGCTTAGCAAAGACGGTGCATCTCTGTTTCACATGGTGTTGGCTGGGCAGCTTGATGGACTAGAGCATCCAAGATGGCCTCACACACGTCTGGGCCCTTGGTGCTGGCTATTAGCTGGGAGCCTTGCTTCATCTCTGCCAGGCATCTCTTTCTCACCAGATGGTCTCTCATCAATCAGGAATCCAGACGAAGCTTTTTACATGGAAGCCGGCTTCTGAGAATGCACATTATTTTCAGTTTGCATTTATACTCTCCAGGAAACAGCAGTCTGAGGAGGACCACCAAGAAATTGTGGGCACCAACAGTAGTGTTAAATAAAAAGAATCTTTGGTTCTTACACCTACCGTTGGGATCTGATGACCCTCAACTCTCAGGCTTCTTCTGCCTCAGAGATTCAAAGTAACTAGGATGCTTAGACTGGGAAACCATTGCATAACCTTCATTAATTTGCTTTCTTTGGTATATATATATATATATATATATATATATATATATATATATATATTTCTTAAATTATGTATTTTTTTTTGCCGCACCGTGCAGCATGCGGGATCTTAGTTTCTCAACCAGGGATCGAACCTGTGCCCCCTGCACTGAGACCGCAGAGTCTTAACCACTAGACTGCCAGGCAAATTCCATGCTTTTTTTGGTATATCTTTAGAGTAGAAGTCTCAGTGTTTCACTGCGAGATTTCTCCAAACTTCTCCTCACTACATAGCATTATGGAGTGTAAACCATAAGTTTAAGGATGAAGCCCATCCTTCAAGTCCACTGGCCACATACTGTGTCTGAGTTTATCTCATTACCCACCTGGCTGCAGACTTCAACAGCTGTTCAGTTCCCCCTAAAGAATCCACTTATACCAAAGCATTAGTGAGCAATGTGGATTCACTGACAACTATGGAATGGAAAAAATTTACATAGCACAACCCTCAGCAAAATTAAGAAAATATATGTATCCCCTGTTAGATGTTTGTCTTTCCCAAATTCCCTTCTCTACAGGATCCCTGGGAGTTCTTTCCCTTTCCTATTTCCTCCCACTATACCCAGGTTCCCTGGATCCTCTCTCTTCTCTGCCAAATGTTACCAGGTCCTCCAAATTCATCTTGCCTCTGTCATCCAGAACAATCAGAACAATGCAGCTCTTTGCTCCAAAATCCTTTACCTTTCTCAGTAAAACTTTTTTTTTTCTGTTTTGAAAGCTAAGCTCATAAAAACCATGGGTAGAAAAGTGAAGAACATTCTGACCCAAGTGTACCCACCTATCCCACCCTTAGCACCAACACCATCATCACGACCAACACAACAATGTGATGTGACAGTAGAAGCCAGTTCAGTGGGCCAGGTCTGTTAATTTATTCATTTACACAGCAAACATTTTTTAAATTTATTTATTTATGGCTGCGTTGGGTCTTCGTTGCTGTGCACAGGCTTTCTCTAGTTGCGGCGCGGGGGCTACTCTTTGTTGCGGTGCGCGGGCTTCTCACTGCGGTGGCTTCTCTTGTTGCAGAGCACGGGATCTAGGCATGTGGACTTCAGTAGTTGTGGCACACAGTCTCCCCTGCATCGGCAGGCGGACTCTCAACCACTGCGCCACCAGGGAAGCCCCGACAGGCGGATTCTTAACCGCTGTGCCACCGGGGAAGTCCCACAACAATTTTGAGAGCCCTACTGTGTTTCAGACACTGTGCTGGTCACACATGCAAAAGTGAACAGCATATGTCTACATGCATCTCACATTCTAATGCAGGGAACCAGAAAACTTAAAAGCATACACATTCGGGATTTCCCTGGCGGTCCAGTGGTTAAGACACCAGGCTTCCACTGCAGGAGGCTCGGGTTCGATCCCTGGTCAGGGAAGTAAAGATCCCGCATGCTGCGTGGTGGGCCCAAAATAAATAAATAAAAGCAACCATATTAGTAGAAGAATGCATAGACAGACTGAAGGGACAGGCAAGAAATGGAGTGTTGTGATAGGAAACATGAGAAACTTTCTTAATCGAGGTAGTGAAGAGTCTCAGGAGGATGGGGCATTTGGGCTGAGATCAGAAGGGTGAAAAGGAGTATTCCTTCAAACTCTTGCCAACATCCTGTTATCGTCTTGCTCTCCATGGATAAATCCCAAGGAATGTTCAAAAAGAGACATCAACTTGAAAGACATCGACTTTAAGCTGGAGAAGAACACGTAATGTTGTAGGGAGAGTGGAATAGAAGGAGGAAGGTAGGCCAGAGCGAGGCTGGAGAGGCGGGCTGAGCCTCTGTGGGCCAGATGTGCCTTCCAGGCTTCAGCTGGGGAATTAGAACCACTGCAAGCACTACAGAAATAAGGGATTGATTATAGGAGTCAGACTTTCCATGCATGTAGGAGGTGCGGGGAGGTAGGTGTCTGGAACGAGGGAGTTGAAGGACCAGAGAAACAGTCTCTGAAGCACAGCCAAGGCGGGGATGTCAGAGCTTGCGGGGAACCCACAATCATAAGCACGTCAGCCTCCCCAAATGAGGTGGGTGCTCAGTGGTCTCTGGAAGCTGCTGTCTCGAGGGGGTAGTTGAATGTGTGTAACTGCTACCACTGCGGAGGCACAGCCAAGTGCCTGGGCTGTGGGCAGCGGCTGCGAAGATGAGCTGGCTGCAGAGGAGAGCATGGGCAGGCGGGGGCCGCTGGCCTTCTCTGCGCCCGTTCATCACCCGACGTGACCACGACATCCGCCTGAGAGTAACATCCCTGCTTTCCTTCCACCCCTGACTTCCTCTCGTGGCCAACTCTAAACCAGAACCACAGAACAAAGGGGATTCTGGGAAACACAGATCCCAACACCCCAGATGAGGGTTTGGATTTTATTCTCATGGAAAGGAAAGCCCACTCACCTTTACGACTCCAGAGCCTACCATGAAAAACATCAGTTCTTCTCTGCCATTTACCTTTGCTTCTTCACTGCCATATTCCTTCCGTATTTCCTTATTACGAACACAGTTCCTAAGCCCCAAATCCCTCAAGTTTCCCTTTTTCTGGTGGAAAACTGGTATACCACACATTCTCCTCTTGAGCATTTACGACCCTCAATGGAGTTAACAGATGCAAATCCATGTCCCACCCCTTCAGAGGCTCAGAGGCTGGGGGGTTGGAGAGGGGATAGATTTTGTAGGCTTCAGTCAGGACACCCATGTACTACCCAGTAGATGGCAATCAGGGGCAAGTTACCCGTCTGAGCCACAATTCATCCACGTATAAAGGGGCATAGCCCTTTATACCTACCTCACAGAATCTAGGGGGTTAAAATAGAAATGCATTATAAGCAGACAGCATATATGCAAACTGTCTTATTCCCAGCAAGTGCTCAGTCTAAGGAAATTCACCTTTTCTTTTTCTCTGCTGTGCTTTCTGGACTAACCCTAACACCATGCTGGGGTTAGTCATTGCCCCATTCGCACCACTTGTTCCTGCTTCTTTTTATTGCCCACCACCAACACTGCAGCTGTTTTATGAAGCTTCTAAGCAGGGTGAGCCAACTCTTTCATGTGTCAGGCTTCCCCAGTACTGCAACCCCGTAGTCACCTTCCTCAGCTTCAAACAGGCATCATCATAACGGCACCTAACTCCTTCTAAGGGCTGAGTGAGATACTGTATGGAAAGGGCTTAGAACATAGCCTGGCCCATGGGAAGGACTCAAGGAATGGTAAATATTGTTATTATCACAGCCATTATTACCATGTGCATCCTTCCCTCAAAGGTAAACTGTCAAGTCCCTGTGCTGTGGGTAGGAGGACCCAGCACAGCGCCGAACTCTACAGTGCCTCTCCCCTCACGTAATAAGTCAGGTCATGAGAAAAAAGCCAAATATCTTAGTCACTTTCTTTAGGAGAGCTCTATGCCCACGAGGGTATTCTTGAGAAGTCATAAAATGGACTTTGTTTTGTCTCCCTCTGATTTGAAACTCTGGTTGCCTAGGGCAGATGGGCAATTTCAAGCTCCATCAATGACTTTTCCCAGGAGCCGACTATGTCCTCATATAAAAAGCTAAGAAATGTTAGCTGAAGAGACAGACACATCATCATCCCTTTCTAGGATTCTCCAACATGTTTATAATTATTTTCCCAAATGTGTAAGTCTTGTTTCTTTTTTTTATTTATTAATTTTTATTGGAGTATGGTTGCTTTTATGTCATGTTTCAAAAGTAACAATAATGATGCCCAATGTTTATTGAGCATTTACTATGTGTCTGACACTATATTGAGTGCATTAGTTTCATTAGGTATTTTATCTTCATGCTGACCAATGAGGTAGAAGCTGTTACATCAGATTTACAGAGGATGAGACAGATGTGTATGTATGCATTGCTCTAACACTAGGTACTTGGTGGTGTGAATAATCCAGAACCCTTCCCGATATATACGTACCATTTACAAATGGAAATGATGGGAAAAGTATAATAACTTAAAAAGCAAGACACATGCACATAGCTTACTTAGTATTCAAGCAAAGAAAATTACCAAGTGCCAGAAACAAAGAAAGAATTGAAAGCCAGTGTGATAACTGTAAAATCTCATACTGTGGCAAACCTAGTAGGCAGGGAATAGTATTAGACCTAGAAAAATGCCCACATGTTTATGGGCTTGGGTTTCAGTCTCACACAGGCACGGGAGTGTCAACTTAAAAAAAATGCACAACGTGAGAGCTGCGAGTTAAGTTTTATTTGGGGCAAAATGAGGACTGCAGCCCGGGAGACATCATTTCAGAGAGCTCTGAAAAACTGCTCCAGAGAAGTGGGGGGGAGGGTCAGTATGTATGTGATTTGGGTGAAGGGGGAGTGCCTATAATCAAACACATACTTTTTGCAGAAAGTTTCTGTTAGTCTCATAAGGGTTACTGCGAGTCACGTGGAGCAGACCTCACCATGAACGTGCTTTTTCGAGATACGAGGAGATGCAAGAACTGGGCCCATAAAATCAGCTCCTGAAAATATCTAACTATCTGAAGGCCTGTTCTGCCGGTTTTTCCCAGAGCACAGAGGGCCTCGTTTCTGCTCTCCACCCTGAACTCCCTTCGGGGGGTGTCGAAGGTCAGCAGCTGCAGCAGTACATGATTTAATCCTTACAGAGGCAGATGGCAAGTGCCCATGGCAAGTGCCCATTTGTAGTTGACAGGAGATAAGGCCTGGAGTCTGTGATAGGTGGAAAATTGGAACTGTGGCTGCATAAGGCTGGAACCATCACAAATTAATTCTTAGTGAAAATAGAAAGACTTGAACCACCAACCCTGAGAATTTACAAAGAAGCATCTCTCTACCCAGAGCTCTATAAAGGTAAAAAAAAAAAAAAAAAAAAAAAGAAGTCTTTGGTGAAAAATAACCCTAAACTTTCATTACAGATGGGTTTGGAAACTGAACTATGTGACACAAATAGTTCAAAAATCTCAAAACAACAGACTAATATAAAAAGTGATTCCTGGTTTGTGGTAAACCTGGAGCCCTTGACAGGGGCCAAAACAAGGGCTCAGAAACACAGATTCACTCCCAAAACACAGGAGCTTCCCACCAGACAGAAAATTAGCATTCAGTGAAGATGAATTAACAATAAAAATGTACAAAATACATGGGGAAGTGACTCACCACAAGGGAGTTTGAATAATCACAATCATCAGGGAGACCAACTCCCAAGAATTTAAGGCCAAAGAACAGTCCAAAACAACTGCAAAATAAGAATTTTTAAAAGCAAAGAGAAGTAAATAGAAGAATAGTAACCACAAGAAAACAATAAGATATTATTAGAAAAGGCCAGATTGCTTTGAAAGATAAAGACGTTAAAGATAAAGAGGAAGACATTAAAAATTGGGTTCCCGATATTCAGAATCCAATGAATAAATTAAATATCAGATTAGACACAGCTGAAGAGATGATTAGTTAACTGGAAGAACAATCCAAAGAATGCATCTCAGGGAATCCAGAGACAAAACATATGAGGGAAGCATAAGGAGACCTACAGCATAGAATGAGAAAATTCTATCATTTAAGTAGAATATAGAGAGAATGAGGGAGAAGCAATGTTTAAAAATATAATTATGAACTTTCCAGAGTGGATAAGATATAAATTCTTGGAACATAAGTTCTGAGAAAGAAGGGGTAGATAACTTTCTAAAGGCCACATAACCAATAGGCAGTGGAGTCAGGTTCATACTGACTCAATCTGCATGAGCTCTTCATTTCAACTAGCACCCCCATGCTGCAAACAAGTCTTTGGTATTCTCCTTGAGGGCTCAAATCATGACTAATTCATGGGACCCTTGTTGCTGTCACAAACCTCAAACTGTATCTGGTCCAAAACAATGATAATAATGAAGCTGTCAACCCAGCATTTCCTAAAATGTGTTTCAAAAAACATTTGTCCCATAGTGAAGGGTAGGGGTGAGGAGGGTTCTCTGGTCAAATGTTTGGAAAACACCATACATGCAATATCTCTTTGTGGAGGCATAGCAAATATCAGTGTATTAAACTTTCTGGTAAGTCTGATATAAAGACTTCTGTTTGATTCCAGAGCAAATTTCTCCCCAAATGCCACCAACTATTGACCTTCAGAAGTCTCTCTCTCTTTTTTTTTTTGGTACAATTCTGTATAATATTGGAAACAAATAATTATTCAACTTTGTTTGAATACTTCCATTGTTATGGAATTCACCATCAACCAAGGCAGTCCTCTCTACTTTTAGACAGCTTTTATGGACAGAAAATTATTTTTTATATTGAAAGGAAATGTTTCATCTTCTACCCGTTGGCATTAACTATGCCCCATAAGGTTATAAAGAAAATGTCCTGACCTTGTTAACGTCTGCTGCAGTAACAAATGACTTCTAGATTTCAGGGGTTTACAACAACAAATATTGTTTTCTTGCTCATGTACTTATCAGCTCCAGGTGAGCTGAGTCTCTGCTCTTTGATCTTACTTATTTCAGGGCTGAAGGAGCATTCTCCATCTTGGTTAGGGCCAAGGAGAAATTGTGATGGAGGTTCCTAAAGCTTAGCTGTGGCAATCACCACTTTCATGTTTAATTGGTCAAAGCAAGTCATATGACCCAGCCAATTCTCAAAGATGAGAAGATATGATCCTGACATGGAGAGGGTAGCCAATATTTTGGAACTATCATACAATCAACTATCTAGTCAAATCTGTCATTCAGAAAATGTGAAGATGGCTACTGACTAGGTTCTGGTACCAATTCCAATGTTCGGGGTTGGGGGGATCGCCACCCCAACAAGCAATTCTCCTGATACGAGTGGGTGTTCTGTAATTCAACTCAATTCTGACACTATCTACCAGGAGATAGCATCAGATTCCACAGGTTAAGTGTTTATTTAGTTCCACAAGGCTGACACCCGCTTGCCCAACTTCAGACCCCAGTCGCAAATCCCGGTTGTTACCTGTGCCTCTGACACACTGGCTATAAATCAGAGTTTCCCATCTAGACCCTCTCTTTGTGTTCAATTAACTTGTTAAAGCAACTCACAAAACTCAGAGAAACATTCTACTTACTAGATTAATGGTTTATTATAAAAGGATGTAACTCAAGAACAGCCAGATGGAAAAGATGCACAGGGCAAGGTAACAGGAAAGGGCATGGAACTTCCATGCCTTCTCCAGGTGTGACACTCTCCCCAGATCTCCGTGAGTTTACCAACCCTGAAGCTCTCTGAAGCCAGTCCTCTTGGGTGTCTATGGAGGCTTCATTACACAGACATGATTGATTAAATCATTGGCCGCTGGTGATTGATTCGGCCTCCATCCCTTCTCCCGTCCCCAAGGTTGGGTGGGGGTGGGCATGAGGGGGGAACTAAAAGTTCCAAACCTCTAATCAAGAGGTTGGTTCCCCTAGCAACCAGCCCCCTCACCCAGCTTACCTAAGGGCTTTCCACAAGTCATCTCATTAACATAACAAAAGATACCTTTATCGTTCTTACCACAGGAAATTCCAGAGATTTTAGTAGCTGTGTGCCAGGAAAGCGGATGAAGACCAAAAACATATTTCTTATTATAAATCAAATATCACACAGCTACCATGTGCTCCTGGTGTTCCCCGGCTTCTCCAATTTCCAGTTCCTTTTCTGTTCTTTTAGGACATGGTTTTGAGTATCTTGGGATCTCCCTTCCCTGAATATATTCCAGGTAATATTAATATTAATAATAATGATGACTGGTGAATATAAACCTGTGGCTATGCTCCACTCTTTACCGGCATTATCTCTTTTAACCCTCACAACAGCCCTGGGGACAGGTGTTATTACACTCATTTACAAATGTACTGATGGGGAAACCGAGGCTCGGCAAGCTTGATTAACTTAACCAATTTAGAGCTGGTATATGGCAGAGACTGTCTGACTATAAACCTCAGCTCTTAATCTCTACTGTACACACTGCATCCCTGTGTAGTTCTGTTCCCTAAATATGTATGAGAAGCTGAGGAAGAGATGACACCTTTCTAGTCTCAAGAACATATGCCATGGGGCACAAATGTCCAAAAGTGAGATAGAATTTCTATGATTCAACATTTGAAGTAAGAATAAGAATATGTTGGCACATCTTTCAGAAGCACTGTGTCCTCCAAGCACATGGAGGTCCATTTGCACATTTAATGTACATTAAAAACCATCTGTGCATACTTGGTGCAATAATCAACAGAGTAATTTATGGACATGATCTGGATCACAGATGGAAAAAGTATTTTACTTTCTATGTGAACTCCGATATTTTATAAATGGCCACCTTGAGGGTTGTGTTGAGAAGGATCCTGAGGGGCTCTTAAGAAAGTGTGGCATAATCAATAAGCAATGTCTGCTAAAAGAAAATAAGAAGGAAGCTGTGCTAGGCTTAGCAAGCATTTGTCATCCTTACACTAGAAAACACCACCCATATGATTCAGGGAATAAAGCCTCTCAGAAAAATACTGAACTAATATTTAATTTCATAAAAAGGAAGGAGAAAACTAATAGCACCTACCATTGAGCATATACTTTATTTCACTTACTCCATACAACACAAGGCAAATGGGTATTATGTCCCCATTTTATAGACAAGAAGATGAAGTCTTGGAGATGCCAATTAACTCCTCCTGAGATCCATAGCTAGTCAGTGGTAGAAACAGGATCCAGCTTTAGGTCTGATGGATTCTTGATGCTAGACCACAGCATGCCACCTCTAAAATGCTCTGAGCTACATAAATTGTCCTGCTAGCTGACCTAGCTCTTTTGCCATGATATGGCCCAATTCCAGGACGTCCAACACTTTTCTATTCCTGCCTTTCCTCCTCTCACTGGCTGAAGACTCATTCCTCTCGGAACACAAACGGCTACCAAGCGAGACACTTTGTGTTGGACCAGATCATGCCTCCTAAAGGTGGCAGGTTTGCATCACGACTTTACATAAATGCTCTGAGCGCCGACAGCAGGAGGCAGGCAGCAGTGTGGCTCTGCCATGAGACACATATAGAGCTGCTGTCCTTAAACCTCTAACAAGAGACTAACGCTCAGGGGAGACGCCATGCAATAAATAATTTTTGCCATGACACATTCCTTCCCTTTGCATAAATTTAACACCCCGCTCTCTGTACAATATGTGATCTTCCTGCTAACTCCCCATAGACAGAAATAGCTCTGGTAAGATGTGATAAAATACAAGTGGCAGAAAGGAAGGGAGACACGACACATAGGAGAACTTGACTTCAGTGCCGGCTTTTCTACAATGGATATTATTTTTTGCATTCTTCACAATGAACAATGTACAAAGGCCAACCACAATGGGGCAGATCACCAGTCCATGGGACCCCCAAAGCATGAAATGTATGTATTTTTGGACTCTGAGATGCTGGTTCCCTGTTTCTTCTGCCAAGTAGTATCTGGCTGCCAGTCTCCGCCTTCCTTTTCTCCTCCACAGCAATGGCCATGGACCACTTCCCTCACAGTAAACATGCAGTCCAGGCACCAGCCTCAAGAGCCAATCCTGCCTCCAGTGGAAGAGTTCTATGGCGGTCTAGCAAAACTCATATATTCAGTTAGTATATCTCTGGATTTGGGGCTCAGTTTAGATTGCTGTGCAACTTTGAAGGGACTATGCACATATGTTTGTATGGGGTCCTTCTTTCTGGAGATCAGACCTCTAACACAAAAAAGTCTGCCTTAGATGTTTCAGATCTACCTAAACAAAATTTCCCATAATTTATATCCTCCAAAGAGGGACTGTGGCACCTGGAAAAATCTTTCACTGTTGAGTAGTACACCCTGTGTTCCCTTTGATCCAGATAGCCTGCATAATCTTGGTATTCCCATCTCTAGGGAGGAAGCACACTGTTTGAGAAGAATCCCTTGTTCCTGCACACAGAGGCACCCTGATTAGGGAAGAGCATCTGTTCTATATGCCGTAATTACCAACATCCCGGTAATAGCACCTTTCCTCTTACACTGCCCTTCTCCTTTCCCATGTCATTCTGTTTGGGAATGTCAATCAAAGTAACCCATCCTTCTCCGCCTCCAAGCTTCAGTGTGACCATGTGATCTATTTATTCCATCCCCTGGAAACCAGATGAGGAGAGCCCCGAGGGATGGGCACGTGACTAAAGTAAGAGCAACCAAATCACAGGTGTGAATTGGCCAGAAGTTTTTCGGTTTCAAGTGACAAAACTGCCAACCCAAACTTGGGTAGACAGAAAATAGAATATATGGGCCTATGTAGTAAACTGAAAACCAAGAGTAGATGCACTTGAGAAACAGTTAAATCAAGGGTTGCAAATGATGTCATCAGATAAGTTCTCTTTCCATTGACGCTTTGCTTTCCCTCACCCCCACGTCCAGGTCTCTGCACTTCTCTGCACCGGATTCACTATCAGGCACTCTCTCTTGATGTGTGGCAAAAGTGCCACTAGAAGTTCCAGGCTTAGGTTCTATAACATCAGCTGTCTAGAGGAAGTAGGGCATTTCCTTCCCAATTGATGCAGTCCCAGGACTGACTCTCATTTGCCCAGCTTGTGTCTGTGGGTCTATTCCTAAGCCCGATCAAATGGTAAAGCTTTTTTTAGGTGGAGCTCTGTCATATGCAACTGGAAGAGATGGACCAATACCAAGGCTCCTTTCTGATGAGCTGCTGACTTAGACCTTGGTATATCAAGAACCCAGAGGAAGGAGATAAGGTTACCAGAAGACACATCAAGACATACACAGCGGAATTTGGAGAGATAATAAACAAGACAGAATTCAACCCTACCTCACTTTTCTCATCTCTCCGGACAAAGGCACTAGCTGCCTAATATGTGAGAGTTTCTGTCAAATGTTGCACCTGCCTGGTATGGTGCATGCGTCTCTATGGTGACCAAAGGGGGTTTAAACATTTTGTAGAAGTTACTCCTGATGAGCTTGAGAGCATATTGCCTCCTAACACAATGCTGGCTGGCATCAAAGGTCAAAAGAATCTCCTGGCTACTGCTTTTATTACCTCAGTTATCCACGAAAAGCCGTAAATATTGAGTGGTAACACTAATAATTGAGCCCTGCTGCTTTCCTATGACCTGGGTCTGCACGCTCATCAAAGCAATTCCAATTCATGCTCATCACTCAAATCACTGTCTACGTCTAGGTCTTATGTTCCAGTTATAGTTTTGGCTGCTGGCCTGGTATATCAGTCCCTCTAGGACTCTGTTTCCTTAGAAATGGAAGCTGTGTCCTTGAACCCCTAGCCAGTACTGAGGGGCTGTTGTGCGCTGGCATTGCTGCAGGGTGATCGTAGGCTGCCACACGGGTGTAAGTCGAGTCCCAGACTCAGTTACTAAACTGCCTGCTTGACATCTCCGCTGATGGCACCTCTCTAGCTCGACATGCCCAGAATTGATTGCACGAAATCTCTTCTCCTCAGTCTGCTCTTCTGCCAACGCTCTCAGTTTCAGTAGATGGTATCAACATCTTTCCATTTGCCCAACTCAGAAATGCAGAGATCATCCTTGACTCTCTGCTTTCATTTACCCCCATGTACAGCCAATCACCCCATCCTATTGGTCTTATTCCCAGTAATTTGTCAGGACCATCTACTTGTCTCCATCCCCACATCTGGCACCTTGGCCCAAGTCACCAGCACCTTTCACCCCGACTGTGGGCCTATCTGCTTCCATTCTTGCCCTCTAATCCGTTTTTCACACAGCAGCCAGAATAACCATTTCAAACCACAAGTTAAATTGTCCCAATCCCACACACCGTGTCCTCCAATTGCTCTTCTTTGTCTCACAGCCCCTATTCGTCCTCTAGGTCTTAGACTACATGCAACTTCCCTGCGTCAGTTTTCCCTGACCACTTTCATAGCATCCGATATGTAATCGTCATAATGTCTATCAGAATTACCATATATCGATTATTTGTGTTACTATTTATTGAATATCTACCCTCCCAGGTGAATTAATTTCTATAGAACGTGAGTGCTATATCTAGTTTTCTCCCCGTTTCCCCAGAACCTAGTTCCCCACATAGTTAGTGCTCAATAAATACTTAATAAATAAATTTATGAATGAATATCATAGCACATTCAAACAGTATCTAGGCAGAGCCTAAATAGTCATCATTCTGGGGCTTCCCTGGTGGCGCAGTGGTTGAGAATCCGCCTGCCGATGCAGGGGACACGGGTTCGTGCCTGCTCCGCAACGGGAGAGGCCACAACAGTGAGAGGCCCGCGTACCGCAAAAAAAAAAAAAAAAAAACAGTCATCATTCTGGAAGGTTGCAAAGAGAAATCTCTGTTTTGGAGGTTGGACTAGATAATTCTTCAAACTCCTTCCAAGTAACCCTTTCTAATTCTTTCTAAGCGTCTCATCTTCCCAATGCTAAACACTAGGCATCACTCAACATCACAGCCACAAACATAGAAAATACAAGAGGTAATCTCAGCATTTACTAAATTAACCTATCATAGGATATACCATTAGTTGTTATATCGTGTCATTAAGTCATCTTATTTCCATTCTATTTTCAAGCCCTTTCTTCTGAATGTGGGAGAAGGAATAACATTTAGCACCATCTAAAAAAAAAAAAATTTAAACCTACCAACCCAATATATTAGGGGATTGTCTTAGGCCTTACCAAAGAATTCACCAAAGTGGTTCATTGAAACAACAAGCTCTCTGAGGGCATTTTAAATTGCATTTGGTTTACAAAAATCTGATTTGCACATAACCATTCAGGAACATATTGATTGATTAAAGTGAGGTACACCGGGACATAACTACCTTTAATCTTTTAGAACAAAGGCAGCAATTAGAATTGCTTTTGCTAAGCAAGTTTTGAAACAGAGGGTTCGATCTCTTTGCTGGCACCCCCCCAACCCAGAAGACTCCCTCTCTCCCCACACGCTTTTCTCCTAATTAAATGAGGTAAACGTTTTGGATTCTTTGTAGAATGCAGTTTCTGACAGGATCACACTCCTATCTTAGAGATATTGAAAAGGCTGTGTTAGGGGCTTAGTTTCATCTCCATCCCTCTTTGTTAATAGAGTCCCTTCTCATTCTCACTTCTTGGGCGCATTGTTAGAGAGGGATCGATTTGTTGCTTATTAAAAAATGGTCAATTCCTATGGTATTAGATGGCCTTGTATTCCCCAAAACCACAGTGTCATTTTCATCCCCTGAGAAAGTTTGCCCTTTGTGTGCGTGTCTGTTTGTTTGCTTTATTTAGCTCGAGGTGCGAAGTGCCTAATAAGGAATCCTGATGATAGTTTGCTCCATCTCCAGATTGAATTTCCTTATAGATCAGCCTCAGTAATTCATTTCCCAACTGGCTTTAATCAATACAGCTTGACTCAGCTTAAGGTTGGAGAAACTAACAGACACGTACTGACTGGTACTGCTTGGGTGTCTCAAAGCACCTTCTTCATAAAGGCTCGCTTTGATGGTGACCTGTCAAACTGATCCACAGCCTCTTAGTGAAGTCACGGCCTGAGCTCTACCCAGGCCCCAGAGCTGTCATGGCCTTGTTTTGTTTGATTCTGTGAAGCCAGAGGCCAAAGAGGCTTTTGCAAAAACAGCATGGTATGAGGGAAAGATGAGTAATGGTGTATCAGGTTGCCCTCAGAACTTGCTGTTGGGCTTCAGGGAGTGGCTGGACCATTCTGAGATTACATTTCAGCATCTACAGAATAAGGTAGCTGGACCTATGCATATATGAGGTCTCATTGAGCTCTGAAGTGCTAAGACTCTGTATGGAGATAGAAAGACCGGCTGTATCCCTATCCTCCAGCCCACTTTTCAAGTGCACGTTGCAATGACCCGCCATTTGGATAAAGAGATGGAAAACCATTGTTTCTAAATAATGGAAAAAATACTTGCCCTCTGCCACAGGGATTCCAAACCCAGCTCTCATATTTTCTAGCTATGTGGCCTTGGCTAAATCATGTTATCTCTTTCATGCTCTGTTTCTCTATCTGTAAAATGGAGACATGTAATAATGCCCTTTGTCCATTCGGGGGATGCGGTGGGGATCAAATGGGGTCACAGGTGCAAGAAGCACTTTGGAAAGTAAAGCAGGATGTAGAAAAGGAACTGTTAATCAGGTGGCCAGTGCATTGCCAGAGAACAGAGGCTTGAACATCACCCTGGAGCTTCATAAATCTGGCTTCCTCCTGCTCCCTCCTCTCCCAGCTGCCCCACCGCAGTTGTAGTTCACGCTGGGACAGAAATCATGGCTTGTTTACAAGCTATTCGAGGGCAGAGACTCATTAGTGTGGGCAATGACACCATCCTCGGGGGGTGCTGCAGAGATTCAGCCAAGTCAGCTCAGCCAGCCTGCTCACCCTACCAGGGCAAAAGTCCTAACACCCACTGGTCTACCAGCCATTCAGCCATCAAAGCTCTGCCTAACAAACTGGGAACACAGGGCTCGTGAATGCTCCAGATACGGGATCAACAGTGAGGACAGGCTGACCCCATACATTTCTAGATCAATGATGGCATTCGTAAACTGTTCAGTGATGTTCTAACACAAGGCATGTTTATGCTTTTTACCTAAGATCCTACTGATTCTTTTTTTTGAACAGAATATCTGTAAACCCTAGGGCCTAGAAATAGAATTAATTTCAGTTTTTATTTCTTTTAAATATCTATAATGTCCTGGATCCTTACTCTGAGCCAAGTTTTGTACTGATATTACATAAATGATTGACTTTATTCTTAACAACATCTCTGTGAGGTAGGTATTCACTTAGTAACATTTCTTGAATGAATGAATACAGTTAAATAATGAACATACGTTGAGTGCTTTCTACATGAAACGTACTGTGTGGGTCACTGGAGGCTCAGAATAAGCAAAATAAACAGTGTAGCTGTTATCATGGTCTAAGTATTATGGTCTCTTCATTTGTAAATAAACAAACTGAAACACAGAAGGTGAATTAACTTGTTCAATGTCACACAGCAACACAGTAAGTCTGGCTCTGGTCACAATGGAGGAACTAGTACAACTTACCTTCCTACTTCAAACAGTGATAAAAACTTAAAAAATATATAAAGCAATTGTTTTCAGGCCTTGGACATCAAGGAGCATGACTGTGATACTTACGAAAAGAAAATCACGCAGAATCAACCTCAAGTTTGGTCTGGTTCTCTGCTTTAAGACACTTTCCCAACTTCAGCACAGAGAGGTGAGATCGTCAAGGAGGGCAGGTTGAGACATATGTCTGGGGCTTCCCACTGCATGTGCACAAGGTGAGACTCCACGAAGTCTAGCGGAGAACAGCTTCTATGGGCTGAAATTGCAGAGATCATGGAAAACTGGTAGATATGGGAGTTTAAAACCAGCCAGAGAGGAGAGAGCTCACTGAGCACCTCAAGGATTTAGTTGAGACTTCATAAAGGCCAAGATTTAGGAGTAAGGACCAACTCCTAGAGTCAGGATCAATCCCTAGGATATAGACAAAATGAAAACAAACCAGCCCTTAACAAAGTAAAAAACTTTCCAAGCCTGGAAAGTTGAGAGGATCTACCAATAACTTAATACCTCCCCAAGCAGAATGTAATACTCTTTAAAAGAAGACAATATGATCCAGATTTCCTACAATGCATCTTTCTAAATGTTCACCATATATTCAAAAATTGTTAAATATGCAAAGTAGGGAAAGGACCCATAATTTATAGAAAAATAAGTCAGTAGATGATGCAGTAACTGGAATTAGCAAATAAGGACTTTAAAACAGCTATTATAAATATATTCAAGATGTAAAGGAAAAGATAGCCATAATGATTAAAAATAGAGGAATGATTTTAATTCTAAAACTGAACATTATAATACCTAAATAAAATTTATTTAATGACAATATATTAGAGATGGCAGAAGAAAGAATCTATGAACTTGAGATAGATCAATAGAAGTGTTACAATCTGAAGAATACTGGGGGAAAACTTGAAAAAAGGAAAAGTGCCTCAGTGCATGTGGGTAATATCAAGTGTCTAGTATATGTGTGATTGGAGTTCCCAAAGGAGAGACTAGAGAGAATATGGCAGAAAAAATATTTCAAGGAATAATGGCCAAAATGTCTCAAATTTGATGAAAATATCAACCTATAGACCCCAAAAGTCCAGCAAACCTAAAGCAGGATATATATAAAGAAACCCTGGAATGGAAGAGAGAATAACAGTACAGATCTTGAAGATTTTAAAAAGATAATAGATTCCATAACTTAGAAGAAACGGATAAATTCCTTTACAAGCGTAATTTAATAAAAGTTACATAAGATTTTTACAAATTGAAAATTTTATTCCAAAATGTATATAAAAATTCAAAGGATCTAGAAAATGAAATAATCTTGAAAAGGAAAACTTGGAACTCTTATACTATCTGATTTCTAGATTTACTGTAAAGCTACAGCAGTCAATACAGTGTAGTACTGGCGTAAGGACAGAAAAATAGATCAATAGTACAGAATTAGAGAATCCAGAAACAGACCTACATATTTGGACATTTGGATCAATTAATTTTTTAAAAATTCATGCCCGAAATTTAATGAAGAAAGAAAATTTTATTCAGCAAATGGGAAAAAAAAAGAAATTCCAATATTTTCCTAATCAAACACAAAAATTAATTCAAGATGAATCATGGACTTACATGTAAAAGCCGATACTATTAAATCTTCTTTTTCTTTTTTCTTTTTAAAAATTTATTCATTTATTTATTTATTTTTGGCTGCATTGGGTCTTCATTGCTGCACGTGGGCTTTCTCTAGTTGCGGCGAACGGGGACCACTCTTCGTTGGGGTGCGCGGGCTTCTCACTGCGGCGGCCTCTCCTGTTGTGGAGCATGGACTCCAGGCGTGCAGGCTCAGCAGCCGTTGCACACGGGCTTAGCTGCTCTGTGGCATGTGGGATCTTCCCGGACCAGGGCTCAAACCCGTGTCCCATGAACTGGCGGGCGGATTCCCAACCACTGCACCACCAGGGAAGTCCTCTTCTTTTTCTTAAAGAAGAAACATATTCATAGAAAAAATAGAAGAAAAAATATATTCAAACTTTAGCATGGCTAAGATTTCTTAGAAAAGACACAAAAATAACCCCAAGAGAAAAATTGGACTTTATCAATATTAAAGACCCCTAGTCATTAAAAACAAATAAACAATAAAAAACAAAAACAAGCCTGTTAAGAAAAGGAAAAGGCACACCACAGACTGAGAGAGGTTATTCACAGTGCATATATCTGACAAAAGACTCATGTCCATAATAAAAACTAATCCCTATAAGTCAATAATTTTTAAATGTTATAAAAGCAGACAAAAGACTTGAAAAGACACCTCACAAAAGAAGTATAAAAATGGGCAGTGAGCTTAAGAAAGAGCTCAGCATCCTTTGACATCAAGTAAAACCCAATTAAAACCACAATGAAATACCACTACATATCTACTAGAATGACTAAAATTTAAACAATAACCCCAAATGTTGGCTAGGATGTAATGCCACCAGAACCCTCATACATGGCTGGTGGGAATGTAATAATACGAATGCTTTGGAAAAACAGTTTGGCAGTTTCTTACAAAGTTATACATCTCCCCTATGATTTAGCAAATCCATTCATAGGTATTTTACCCAAGATAAACGAAGATATGTCTAAGAAAAGACTTATCCAAAATGTTTATAAGAGCTTAATTTAATAGCCCCAGTCTGGAAACAACCCATCAACAGAAGAATGCAGTATATTATAATATATTGCATTATATTAATTAAACAAAGTACTAATTAGCAATAAATGTTATAACGTATTGTTATCCACAGCAACATGAATGAATTTTAAGAACATTCTACTGAGTGAAAGTAATCATATATAACACATACTGTAAAATTCATTTGTTCAAAGAAGGCAAAACTAATCTTTGGTGACTGAAATCAGAACCCTGGTTGTCTCTAGGGTAGTGGAGATTGCATAGGATGGGTTTTGGAGAACTTTCTAGGGTGACAGAAATGCTCCTTATTTTTATTGGTGTTTCATGTTGTATCGGAGAATGCCTTTGTCAAAACTCATTGAACCGTACCTTTATAAATCTGTTTATTTACCTGTATATAATCTTTATCTCAGTTAAGATAATCCAGTCTGTCTGATTCCAATGCCCACATTTTTTTTTTTGCTATCCTATGCTGAATATCAGGCAAAAAGTTAGCCACTGGAAATTTTACAAACCTGAAATGAGTCAGCACCTTGTGAAGTAAAGAGAATGGATTCCTGTATTAGAAGAGCATAAGTGAGGAAGCTGTTTATAAACTGTAAAGGTGACAGAAATATTTATTTTTAAAAAACTATTATTATAAACTGTTAAAGCAGTATCACACCCTAGGGGCTTTGGAAAAAGTAGCCATTTGCATTATCTGTTGCTGCATAAGTGGCCTAAAGCAACAAATTTTATTCCCCCATTTTTCTGTGGGTCAGGAATTCGGAAGTGGCTTAGCTGGGTGAATCTAGCCAGCCAGCCCTCAGGCTTTTCATTTAACCTGGAGAGAATCGTCTGCATAGGGTCAATAGGAATATGTGTTGCAGCGAATACCAATCAGGTTACTCCGCAGCTCACCACAATTGCCCTTCTTTGAGAATGGCCCCAATCACAGAGGTGGACCTGCAGGCACGACGTGCAATGTCCTCGCAATTTAACCCTGACCTCTGGCCACCTCCTAGGGTTGGACAACTGTTCTAAGCCGGACCAAGGTTTGAAACTTGAATGGAGAGACTGAAGCTGGGTTAAGCTGTTACCTTAATAAGTGTCCATATACTCCACCTGCTGAGGCCTGAGCAGACCGCGACCCATGGAGACCACCGCCGCCATTAGGTCGCGGGGGTGGGGATGGGGGAGGGGTTTGCTGCTGCTTCAAGGCCTGGGCCCGGCCAGTGGGCGGCCGTGGCGAGGGCTCTGGAGCTCTGCAGGACACAGCCCTCAGCCTGTCCCCGGGCCCCCCCAGCTCACCTGCGCGTCCCAAGGATGGGGGGCCTGGGAGGACCCCGGGGAGAAGGCCACGATCTGCATCTCACTGCAACCTCTGCCACGAGGACCACTGCCAGGCTGACTGTTGTTGGAGCGGGACCCTATCGGGTCTCGCGATAACGGTCTCGCGATAACGGTCTCGCGATAACACTCGAGCGCTGAGTGCCGGGGCCTAAGGGCCGCGCGCCCGCCCTGCCCCTGTTACAGTCCGAGAGAAAGAACGCAAGACTGAAATGCAAGTCTCGTCTGTACCCTGACGTCCCTTTTGCAGTATCCCGTTTCTCACACAGACCAAGCCTGGTACAAGCAGGGGGAGACTGTACCCGGGTAAGTCCTGGGGGCAGGAGACCCGAGGGCCCGCTTGGAGGCCTGGAGGCCCGGTACCGCAGTGTTTCATCCCTGTTCCACAACTCATTAGACGTGCGATTTGGAACAAATTACTTACTCTTTTTAAGCCCCAGTTGCTTAATCTAGGAAATGGAAAGGAATAATTGTACTTACCTCAAGGGGCTAAACTGGTAATGTTAGAAGGTTCTCAGAAGGAAACCTGGAATGGAGTCAGTTTTCATTAACTATCTTAAAACACAAACCCATTAGTACCGCCCTATGGAATGTCTAGTATTGTAACAGGGGAGGGGCGCTCAGACACGGGTCAGCGTCACGGTGGGTGGTCCCCACGAAGGTGGTCTCCCTGGGTCGTGGTCTGCGGACCCGGCCCTCCCCCCGCCCCCCCCCCCCCCACCGCACGTCCCAGATGCACTAGAGTGCATGAACGGGGGCAAGGGCGTGGCCGCGGCTCCACCTGACCCTGCGCGTCCCAAGGATGGGGGGCCTGGGAGGACCCCGGGGAGAAGGCCACGATCTGCATCTCACTGCAACCTCTGCCACGAGGACCACTGCCAGGCTGACTGTTGTTGGAGCGGGACCCTATCGGGTCTCGCGATAACGGTCTCGCGATAACGGTCTGGCGATAACACTCGAGCGCTGAGTGCCGGGGCCTAAGGGCCGCGCGCCCGCCCTGCCCCTGTTACAGTCCGAGAGAAAGAACGCAAGACTGAAATGCAAGTCTCGTCTGTACCCTGACGTCCCTTTTGCAGTATCCCGTTTCTCACACAGACCAAGCCTGGTACAAGCAGGGGGAGACTGTACCCGGGTAAGTCCTGGGGGCAGGAGACCCGAGGGCCCGCTTGGAGGCCTGGAGGCCCGGTACCGCAGTGTTTCATCCCTGTTCCACAACTCATTAGACGTGCGATTTGGAACAAATTACTTACTCTTTTTAAGCCCCAGTTGCTTAATCTAGGAAATGGAAAGGAATAATTGTACTTACCTCAAGGGGCTAAACTGGTAATGTTAGAAGGTTCTCAGAAGGAAACCTGGAATGGAGTCAGTTTTCATTAACTATCTTAAAACACAAACCCATTAGTACCGCCCTATGGAATGTCTAGTATTGTAACAGGGGAGGGGCGCTCAGACACGGGTCAGCGTCACGGTGGGTGGTCCCCACGAAGGTGGTCTCCCTGGGTCGTGGTCTGCGGACCCGGCCCTCCCCCCGCCCCCCCCCCCCCCGTTTGTGCAGCCAGGGGAGCCTGAGGGCTGGCTGGGTCCTGGGCGCCCGGCTCCCTCAGTGATGGCAGCTGGGCAGGGTCTGGGGAGCTGGCCCCGAGGGTGCCACCAGTTGAGACCTGCCCCTTCAGCAGGCCTAGCACTGGCGGGAGCACGCAGACCTGGTGCTGAACGAGCGCTCCCAGGCAGGGTGACTGGCCGTGCGGGGACCCCCCCCACCCTTAGCCAGGGCCTGGACCCCGGAGGGCAAGAGTCGGTCCTTGGAACGTTAAACAAGTAAAATGAGGGGTAACGATGTCGCTTTGCTTACAGGGTTTGGTAAGGGTTAAAAGCCGCCAGGAGGCATGGAGACAGAGCTTAAAGCCTCCCCTTCCCTTTCTTGTATAATTCTCAAGCCTGCGACCTTTAAGAGTATTACACCTTTAGATAAAAAGTTGCAGAACAGAGAATAACACTGTTTTGATGGAGGTTTACAGGAACATCGTGACCTGACCTTGACCTGACCAGTTGCAAAAACAAAGGATCTGACACCAAGAAGTTTGCAACTAATCACGCTCCTCCCTCACCTTTCCTATAAAAGGGCTTTGCTGAAAGCCTTCAGGGAGTTTGGGGTTTTTAAGGCATGAGCCACCTGTCTCCTCGCATGGCCCATGCAATAAACCTTTCTCTGCTCCAGCCTCCGAGGTTTTGGTATTGTTTGGCCTCGCTGTGCGTTGAGCATACGGACTTGCGTTTGGTAACAGTATTGCTCCCTTGGCCAGGTAGCCTGCTTAAACATTCTGCCACTGACTGCATATCTGGATCAGCTTTTTAAATTGGCGCCTTCCTCTAATTTGGATCCTTGAAGCTGGATAAGTTCTATACTGAACCCATATCCAGTGGCTCCTCCCCATTCCCGCTTTTTTTTTTTTTTCAATTAATTTATTTATTTTTGGCTGCGTTGGGTCTTTGTTGCTGCGTGCGGGCTTTTCTCTGGTTGCAGCGAGTGGGGGCTACTCTGTTGCGGTGCGCGGGCTTCTCATTCCAGTGGCTTCTCTTGTTGGCGGAGCTCGGGCTCTGGGCGCGCCGGCTTCAGTAGTTGTGGCATGTGGGCTCAGTAGTTGTGGCTTGTGGGCTCTACAGTGCAGGCTCAGTAGTTGTGGTGCACGGGCTTAGTTGCTCCGTGGCATGTGGGATCTTCCCAGACCAGGGCTCGAACCCGTGTCCCCTGCATTGGCAGGCGGATTCTTAACCACTGCGCCACTAGGGAAGTCCCCCATTTATTTACCCTGTGTGTTTGGTACCTTTTGCCCTCTCTTCTCTCCTTAGACTCTGAGCTCTCTTGAAGGAAACTTGTGCTTTAATCTCTGAATTTCCCAAAGCCACTGTTTGAACTTCGTATTGATTTTTACATAGCCCATGCTCACATAGTATTTGCTGACTACATTTTACGAAGCAGAACATCCAGAAGGTGAAAGCCACTATCATAAGATAATCAATCATTGTCCCCCAAATGGTGTATAGTAAGCCACCCCAAAACTCAAAGCCATACAACCACAACCACTTACTTGCTCATGGGTCCGCAGGTCAAAGGAGAATTGGTTGATCTTGGCTGTGCTGGGTTGGGTGGTGCTGCTTCGGGCTGTGAGTCAGCTGGGCTTGGCTTCTTGCTGCAAGTCTCAGCTAAGGTCTGCGCTGCCTGGGTTTATTCCGGGACCCAGGCCGAGGGGCAGTGCTTAACCCTGGACGTGTTCTTCTCAGGTAACAGTAGAAGCACAAGAGGGCAAATAGAATCCTGCAATGCCTTTCAAGCCTTTCCTTGCTTATGAATGCTACTATCTAATTGGCTGAAGTAGGTCACATGACTGAGCCCAAAGTCAAGGGATGCAGAAGTATTTCCTCAGCTTCCAGTGGGAAGAACTTCAAAGTCACTCAGAAAGTGGCATGGACAAACTGATAAAAGTTGGGTCCAGTAATTCTACTATAGAGCGTATTAAGTTATCAGAACTAAGAACCAAGTGTTGCTGGGAATACTGGACTTTCTGAGAATATCTGAGTATTGGTCTTTCACTTCTAGAACTGGGAAACACTTGAGAAATGAGTTTTAAACTGGGAGTCTGCATGAGAGTGACATGACCCAATGCATGGGTTTTAGAGATTCGACCCTACTTTCTTCTTCTGTGGACACTTCCACTGGTTTTTCCTTTGACCTCTTTTTCCTCAGACATGAAGTAGAGATACTAAAACCTACCCAGGTTGTTGTGGAAATTAACATTAATTAACATATAAGAAATTACTTGGCATTACAATGTGCTCAGTGTTTGTTTCCCTCTCTGTCCTGCTGGAGTGAGGGTGGGGGGAGGTGAAGGGTGCTTTGATTTTCCAGCAAGCTTCTGAGGCATGAACTCAGTCAGGAAAGGACTCAGCTTTCCTGACTGAAAAAGAGGTAATGACAGAGAATCTTCACCATATTCATCCACTTGTTGCTTTAAGGTAGATGAGTGATCAACTGTTGCCTATTTTGGATTCTAAATGCCAAGTTATTGCCATAGAAACATAATTATAATGAGTCATTAAATGAAAATGTTTTCCAAAATCTTTTATAATTGAAGTTCTAAATTTCTACCTTTTCAGTCAGTTCATATAAGCATAACCCCAGAACTGTAGCACACATCTTATTCTCTTCCAAATCAAATCAATGAGTTATTTGTGGTAATTTATTTTTAAAAATGAAATAAATTCTCTCTGACCTTATTCTGAATGTGCAACTTCCACCCTTTCTGTTAAGAAATGGCATCTAGGCTGCTGAAACAATCTGGATTTTAACCTTGTTTTGCTTTGGCATCCCAGGAAAGGTCTGTGAGCAGGTCACTAGCTGTTGACAAGGATCTTTCATCAACTTTAAAATATATCTGGGCTCATCGCTTTGCTGGAGAATTCCATAGAGGAATCCTTTAAGATTTGCAAGAGACTTGTTGGCTCTCCTCTCACACTCTGCAGCCAGTCCCCCACCAAGCCAAAGTACCTCCTACGCCTAAAATACATTTCAAATCCATCTGTGCAACCTATGAGTGACATGGGCTACGACGATATCCTCTCAAATGCCACCCTGTGTCTACTCTTATCTACCATCCCGATTCATTGTCACAAAGCAACCACAGTGGTCTTTTGAAAACCTAGAATCACATCACTTCTCCTTCTGGAAGAAGTGATAAAGGCTGTCTCTTGAAAAGCTTCCTATGGCTTCTTATTGTAATTAAAATGAAAGCCCAGATTTGCTAAGAGGCCATCAAGGGTCCACTTGGGACTGTACCATCTTGCCCTGACCTACATCTCAGTTTCTTCCTTAGGTAGGTAAGCCCACCATAGTGAGCTTTCTTCCAGCTCTTTAATAGTCTAACTTCCTCCTTCTCAAGATCTTTGCATAGGTTGTTCCCTCTGCCTGGAATACCCTTTCCTTTACTCTCCACATGTCCAGTTTCTTCTCATCTTTCATTTCAGCTTAAATGTCAACTCCACAAAATTGACATTGCCAGCAGATCCCCTTATTTATTATTCTCTGCTACCATCCCATTTACTTCTTTCATAGTGCTTACCCCAATTTGTTATTATAAAAGCATTTGTGTTTTGACTTGTTTAACATCTGACTCATCCATTGGGTGTAAGCCCCATAATAATAGGAGTAATATCTGTGTTTTGTTCACTGTAGTATAACAGGGCATTGTCCTGTGCCTAACCCTGGAAGGTGCTCAATAATTGCTTCTAAAGTGGATAAATGATTGAATGAATGAATGAATAAATAAAGAAAGCTAAGTCATCAATATTTACCAAGAAACCTAAAATATCGCTGAAGCCCCATCAGATAGCCATCACTGGAGCATTGCCCAGGGAAACTACACAGTGTCTTTTGGAGGAAAAAGCACCAGCTTGGGGGTAATAAATCAGGGATACCGGTCCAATTACCCGTGGGACTATCTGCAAATTTTAGGGCCTTTCTGCACCACAGCTTGCTTGTAGTTAAAATGAAAGTTTACAACCAAACTAGGAATGCTTAACCAGGAGAGGGCCATGGTCTACTATGGACATGCATTTTATGTTATTTTATAATAGTGAGCTTCCATCAAATTTTAAAATATTCTTGACTCCAAAAAGGTTAAGAAACACTGGATTAGATTAATTCTAAAGTCCCATATGCCTCTGACAATCTGTGTTTCTCTCAAACGAAGATCAGCGTACTGGTCAATACTAGATGTGGCTGCATGTAACAGAGTTCCCACATAACAGCATTTCACACAAGATTGAGGTCTATTTTGTCTCTCTTCCCTTTAGGTCTGGAGGTGAGCGTTCCAAGATCAGTAAGGATTCCAAGCTGCCGGAGACTCCAGTTCCTGTCTTGTTGCTCCACCATCCCTCGGGCATGGCCCTTGTCTGAATGAATACTTGACCACATGGGTGGATGGATGTTCCAGCCAGGAGGACTGAGGTAGGGGAATGTCGCCTGTTTTTAAAGACAGAAGTGAAAATGTCACGTAGCGTGGGTCCTAACTTCCTATTGGCTGCATTTGGCTGGAAGAGAGTCTAAGAGATACAGATTTCACTCTGGGTGGTCATGTGCTCAGCTAAAAATCAGAGGTTCTAATACTTTGGAAGATCAAGGCAATAAAGAATCTTTGCCAAAATCAGAGACTCTACATAAGTCTTAAGTAAAGAGATGTGTCCGATGCCTGCTATCACAAGAGACAGACTATGCAGAGGGAAATTAGGTTTGCAGGCTGCCTGGCATAAGTAACCAGAGAATTTACATCTCATAGAATTTCAGGTTGCAAGAGACTTAAGAGTTTTGTAATCAAGCCCTTTTTGTCTGCATATTTTCCATTGTGGTTTCTTCCTGAATTTAATTTATTTACACATAGAATGAATATTTACTGAGTACCTACATCTACTGCATTATGCAGGCACTGTA
Organism: Physeter macrocephalus; assembly: GCF_002837175.3. Taxonomy (NCBI): domain Eukaryota; kingdom Metazoa; phylum Chordata; class Mammalia; order Artiodactyla; family Physeteridae; genus Physeter; species Physeter macrocephalus. The sequence continues at coordinate 6,571,460 of NC_041228.1, read as the reverse complement.
TCAAACTCTACATACAGAGTCCCTGCCCCCGGGGAGTGAATAGTCTACAGTAGAGGCGGACAGCAGACCTTCCCACTGTGGCCTCATGACCGGTTCTCCCAGGAGACAGTGGAAGCAGAAAGAAGAGGACCCTCCTCAACCTTGTTTTGAAGGGTGATGAACAGGCGCAGTGCCTGACATGGAGAAAGCCAAGGAGGTGTTCACATCACCTCCAAGGGATGATTAGGAAGGAAGGAGGGAGGGAGGAAGGGAGAAAGGGGAAAGAGGGACGGGAGGGGAAGACAGAATTTATTGCACTGGGGAAAAAAGTCACTAGGAGATTTCAGGTTGTTGATCTGGTAACAAGTAAAAACTGATCTTAGGCTTAAAAATACACACTCTATATAGTATTTTTGTTATTAAAATGGCGTAAATGTCCTACGGAATAGGCAGGCTGTATTTCTCTTTTCTTTCTGTGCATCTCCCCTCCAGATGGTGAGCCCCAGAGGGCAGAGTTCGTGTCCGTTTATCTCTGTAGACACGGACTCTAGCAGTCTGACACAACAGCAGGTCCAACGGTTGCTTGGCAAATGAGTGAATGAGCAGATGTTAGGCTGATGACGAGGAGCAGGCCTTCTGCACAGAGGAAACAGCCTCCAGAATGATGGGAAGGCTGTAGAGAGCAAAGAGCAGCAAGGGGTTCATCTCTGTTGGAGGCCAGTGTGCATGATGGGTGGAGGGAATGAGGGCAGTTGGGTGAAAAAAAATCACTTTTTAAAACTGTTTCCTCAGGCTGCCCATCACTAGCTGCACACTGATCGTAGCCCAAGCCTTTCTTCTGTGGTACCTACCACCATCTGTAACCATGACCGGAGTAGCAGCAGGTTGTGAAGAGTCCAGGCCACTCCCTGGGCACAGATCCTGGCCTTCCCACTTCCTAGCTGTGTGACCTTGGGCAAGACATTTAAACTGTCTCTGAGGCAGTTTTCTTACCTGGCAGATGGAAACAAAAATGCCTATCTCATAGGCTTGTTGGAAGGTTTAAGTGAAAAAAATACAGTTAAAGTGATTAAAGTAGTTCCTTGATCATTAGTGCTTCATAAATGTTAGTTATTGTTAATAGGTGATGATGATGATGATAGTTAGGTGATAGTTAGAGAGAGAGAGAGACAGACAGAGAGATCAGGACAGGTATCGGTGTGGTCAGTTGATTATGGTATGTCTAACCCTGCTACATTATAAGTAAGGGGCAGCACCACCTCGTACCTTTATGGAGGCAGCCCAGCAAAATGCCCGGGTTGAGGAAGGTGCCCAATAAATACAGATGAAAGGATGAAAGTGACAATGCAGCTGGAGAGGTAGGTGGGAGACAGATCATCTGGGGCCTTGGAAACTGTGCTAAGAAGCTTGGATTTTTCCCTCAGGGCTAGTCTAGGCTCCTGAAGGGAGATAAAATGGTCTTATTCCCAACATCACCGAGGCTGGACTGGAGGGGAGCAGGCTGGGAGGTCCTCAGTCACCGCGATGGAACGCATAATCCAGGCACTAGCCGATGAGAGGCTGGATTGAGGAAGGGGCAGCACAGAGGAAGAGAAAAAAAAAACAGCTTTCCCTCTGGGGACTTTATCCAGGTTACTTAACATCTCTCAACCTTAATTTCCTTATGGGGAAAGCAGAGCTCAGAACTCAATTCTGACAGGGTTTTTGTGGGAATATATATAATATATGAAGAGTGACACACATATTCTCGGTCTGATAGATAATCAACATGTATTACGCCCCTTCTCTGCCCCTTCTGATCAGTAACACACTCTTCCCGGTACCACCTCCCCTCCCCGCAACCAAACACACACGCACAAATGTCAGCGGCCGATATTTAGGGACATATAGCCTACTCTTCTAATCGTATGCTCTTAAAAATGGAGGGACCCGTCAAGGTCAATAGTCCTACTCAAAGATTTTTAGGAATAGAAAAGATCCTAGATCACAACTACTTCGTACACTTACAGACACAGAGAATCAGAAAAGTAAGGTGATTTACCCAGCACGCAGCTTGCAGGCTTTAGAGCTGGTCCAATTTATACCTCACTGTTTTTTCTAGCTTCAGTATTCCAAAAGCTAGCCCAGTGTGCCATGGGATATGATTACCAACATCCAGGAATTTTTTTTTTTTTTTTTTTTTTTTTTTGTGGTATGCGGGCCTCCCTCTGCCGCGGCCCCTCCCGAGGCGGAGCGCAGGCTCCGGACGTGCTGGCC
>NC_041228.1:6519632-6569200 GCF_002837175.3 Physeter macrocephalus | reverse complement strand
CCCTCTGCCGCGGCCCCTCCCGTCGCGGAGCACAGGCTCCGGACGTGCAGGCCCAGCGGCCGTGGCTCACGGGCCCAGCCGCTCCGCGGCACGTGGGATCCTCCCGGACCGGGGCGCGAACCCGGTCCCCCTGCACCGGCAGGCGGACGCGCAACCACTGCGCCACCAGGGAAGCCCCATCCAGGAATTTTTATTAACCAGATTCACCAATAGCGAGCCCAAGGTAAAGCAGAGACTCTGCAGCAGTAGTATCTACGATGCGCTACACACAAATTGTGTGCTGGGCACTTGGCCACTTTCTTTATTTACATCAATTTGTTTCATTCTCATTATTATTCCCAATTTACAGATTAATAAATCAAGTCTCAGAGAAGTAAAATAATTGCTGGTATGTGACATAATTAGAGTCAAATATATTAAAACATTTAACAGGCTTCATTAAGTAGTTTTTGCTGGAGACATTTGCTGTGTGGCAGATACTCTACTAGATCCTGGGTTGGTCTGACTCCAAACCCAGCTCTGTCTTATTGCAAAGTCCTTGCTCTTCATCACTGCTCACCCACACAAAGCCTAGTTGAAAGCAGCATGGATTGAATTCCCAGGCCAATTTCTCTTTATCATTCTGGTTCTTCCATATTCAGATTTTTTTCATTATTTTCAACTATATTTTATTATGATTTATTTTTATTTCCTGTCCTACAGCATGTCAAATTTCAAGTCCATTTAATCCAACAGATGCTTAATCGAGTCATAACTATGCAAAAGCAATCTGTAAGAATAGAGGGTAGGAAAATGTAAAGATTAATGAAACAGGACCCTTGCCCCAAAAGAGGTGACGGTATAATTCTAGATTGTAGGAGGATTAAATAGAGGTACTAGACTGGGAATATAAAGGGAAGAGAAAATAACATTTAACAAAGACCCATATTGTGCTGGATGCTCTTTCTTGGGGCTTTCCATACATTATACATATAGCCCTCATAAGAGCTATTTCTGGTGGAGAACAAAAGAGAGTCAAGGGTTCAGAATGAGTAACTAACTTACCTAAGTTTGCGTGGCTAGTGCTGGTGAGTGACAGAGTGACAATCCCCTACGGTTCATCTGAGCCCCAAACCTGGACCCTATTCACTACATCACACCATCACCAGAAAGCAGCCAGATGGGGACAGAAGAGGGAACCATAATTCTGACTGAGAAGTTCTTCACTTTAACCCTTAATTATTCTTAACCCTTAATTCTTAACTTGCTTAACACTTAACTGTTCTTTCACTCCCATGTTTGAAACCTAGACACACAAGGTTGAAATGGAAAGGAAACTTAAAATTCAGCTGGTTCTAGGACGACAAATAGATATTTATCTCATGGTCAGTGGAAAAGGCAACTCCAACCAACAACTAATGAGTCTTCTAACTTAGGAGATGAGAAGTCCAGAGCCAGAGAAGGAGTTGTCTTTGTGTGTAGTGGAAGACGGTGACATGAGTCCCAGGCATGTTGATGTGCTTCTCATCCCCGCCAGTGTGAGCTGCCGGTCTGAGAATAACCTTGATTTAGTGCAGGTGGCTGGAAAGGTGATAGGATAGGAGAGGTTCAGGTATGGAATGAGCCTGGGAGAAAATAGTTGAGATGGAGCTGCATCTCAGAACCAGATGAGGGATTCGGAATGGAGACCTATCCAGTGGCTAGAAGGGTGGCTGTAAGACGAAGTTCCCAGTTCTGGGGACAGAGAGGGAGCATCTGAGGCCGTGAAAACAGGCACGTGAGACAAAACCAAGAGAAGAAGTAGGACTCAAAATGAGTACTGAAACCTGGATACATGAAGGAGTTCGGTCCCAGAGCCAAGAGGGAAATGAACATTAAGGGGACACCATGCTGGCTATTTTGGGACACATTACCTCGTTTAATCCTCACAACTGCATTGTGGGGTGGGTAGTCTAACCCCTTATTTATAATGAGGACTGGGGCTCAGAGAGGTAAATTACTTGTCACATAGCTAGAACTTAAGGGCTGGAGAGATTTTTTGTTGTTGTCACAAGTGGGGATTTCTACTGGCATCTAGTAGACAGAAGCTGGGGATGGTGCTAAACATCCTCCGACACACAGGACAGGCCCCGCAAACGGAGAATTACCCAGTCCCAAAGGCAAACCGTGGTCAAGTGGTTGAGAAGCTTTATTCTGCATTTTGCCAACCTCGCAAATGACAGAGAATACAAAGCACGTTCTTCGTATTTGAAATTACACATCGTTCACCCTTCACACATTGATTGAGTGCCTACTGAGTTCCAGGAACAGTTTTATTTCTTCTCCCCAGCTTTATTATGGTATCACTGACAAATAAGAATTGTACATATTTAAAGTATACTATGTGGTTTTGATATATGTATACATTATGAAATAATTACCACATCAAGTTCATTAACATATCCATCACCTCACATAAGTACCATTTTGTGTGTTTGTGGTAAGAACACTTAAGATCTGCTCTCAAATTTCAAGTGTATGATACAGCATTATTAACTGTAGTCACAAGTTGAATGTTAGATCTCCAGAACTTATTCATCCTGCATAACTGAAACTTTGTACCCTTTGACCACCATCTCCCATTTCGCTCATCGGCCCCCGGCCCCTGAATGTCACCATTTTACTCTCTGCTTTTATGAGTTCTACTTTTGGAGATTACACATGTAAGAGAGGTCATGAAGGAGTTGTCTTTCTGGGTCTGGCTTATTTCACTTAGCATAATGTTATCTGGTTTCATCCCTGTTGTTGCAAATGACAGGATTTCCTTCTTGTTTTAAGGTTGAATATTTTATTATATTTTATGTGTGTATGAACACATATAGCTATTTTCTTTTTTTATATAAATTTATTTATTTATTTATTTTTGGCTGCGTTGGGTCTTTGTTGCTGTGTGCAGGCTTTCTTTAGTTGCAGAGAGCGGGGGCTACTCTTCATTGCGGTGCACGGGCTCCTCATTGCGGTGGCTTCTCTTGTTACAGAGCACGGGCTCTAGGTGCGCGGGCTTCAGTAGTTGTGGCTCCCGGGCTCTAGGCGCGCAGACTTCAGTAGTTGTAGCTTGCGGGCTTAGTTGCTCCACAGCATGTGGGATCTTCCCGGACCAGGGCTCGAACCTGTGTCCCCTGCACTGGCAGGCGGATTCTTTATTTTTTTTTTAATTTTTTTTTTGCGGTATGCAGGCCTCTCACTGCTGTGGCCTCTCCCGTTGCGGACCACAGGCTCCGGACGCGCAGGCTCAGCGGCCATGGCTCATGGGCCCAGCCGCTCCGCGGCACGTGGGATCTTCCCGAACCGGGGCACGAACCCGTGTCCCCTGCATCGGGGACATCTCAACCACTGCGCCACCAAGGAAGCCCTGGCAGGCGGATTCTTAACCACTGTGCCACCAGGGAAGTCCCTATAGCTATTTTCAAAAAGACAAAAGATAAGTCTTGGTGAGGATGTGGAGAAGAGGGAACCCTTGTACACTGTTGGTGGGAATGTAAATTGGTACAGTTATTATCCAAAGGAAATGAAATCCAGGCTCTGTTTCAGACTCTGTAGGTACAGAATTGAATAAAACAGTTAAAATCCTACCATGTTGAAACTTACATTCTAATGAAATACAGACAATAAACACATCAGCCAGCAAGTAGACAGTATGGAAAGCCATAGGCCCGAAGGAGTTTATCTAATGGGAGCGTGTACATGGAGGAGAGGGACAAGGACAGAGTCCTAGGCCCTTGACTTTAAAGATTAGAAAAAGGAACAGGAGAGTGTGGGTTTCCTAGAAATCCAGTGAAAATGTTTCAAAAAGGAGGAAGTCATGTTTGAGATTCTGGCCTCACCTGCCCCTCCAGTGAGAAGGGTCGCTAGGCTTCCAAGAATCTCAGTTTAGTACTGTTCAGAGGCTCAGTGTGTTCCCCTGCCCCGCCAAAATGGGGGCCCTGAATGTTATCATAAGAGTAAAATCAGTGAATGAATATGGAGTCTCTCTGTAATTGCCTTATGGATGAAACAGATCATCCTCATGCCCTCCAGAAAACCTGTGTGTCCAGATTTGGTTTCATATTTTTTGTTTTTTGAAACCATAACAAAGCGAGACTACGGATGGGAACAGAAGGGAGATCTTTTCTGATACAGCACATCTCATAAAGTGCATCAGAAACAACCCGGTAAAAGAGTGTGTCGGTGGGGGGGGATTTTCTTCAAGTTTACTAAGGATGCTGTGGCCAAATATTTTTTTTGCAATTCATTTTTAACAAATTTACAGAGTGACTTGTTTCCCTGTCATTGGAGAAGAGTCAGTACTGTCTGTAACAGTGCTGCATTGTCACACAGGGGGTTCTTGTGGGTGTTTCTACAAAGGATATTTGGGGCTTTTGCAACAGGGAAAATAGAGAAATGAATGCTGGGTAGGCCGCCAAAAATATCCATTGAGGTAATGACTCATCTTTTAAATCTAGAAGGGAGGAACCTTAAACAGCAATCCTCTGCTCTTAAAAATAGCAAATGTCTATGTCGCACTTAACACGTGCCAGGCACTGTACCAAGCACTTTACATATATTGATGCATTTAATCTTTACAACAAACTTATGAGGTACTGTGGAGCTCCCCATTTTACAGATGAGAAGATGGAGGTTGAGCAACTTCTAGAGGTCACCTTGCTACTAAGAAGCAGAGGTGGTGGGAACATGGAGACTGTATTTGTAACCACTATTCTGGGTCCCTTCTCATTGTAGAGATGAGCTAACAGGTGCAGAGAGGGGAACAGGCTTAGCCAAGCTGGATCACTGGTTAGTGATGGAGCAAAGGCAAGCTTTCAGTATCTCTGTCGTAGCTGTCAAAACGATCAAATGGGCAACTTTTTAAAATAAAGATTTTAGGCATTTTTAGGTAATATATAGAGACATCTGTGCGTAATGGGAAAGGAGAGGAACGGACAGAGGGTCAGACGCTACCTCACAGCTGCTGGAAGCTGTAACATCCTCCACCCCCGCAAGGCTCAATGGATGTTCCTCTGCTTTTCCCATCCCTTACCCCTGGGCTGCCAGCTTCTACCGGTTAAACCGCGTGGACTGGCTGTCCTCTGGAGACATGGCTTTGCTGGTTTCCAAAGGCTAAACTCCCATGAGAAACAAAAGTCTCTGCCCCTAACCATTCTGTGCGTTAAGGTTCCCTGAGTACAGCTTCTCAAGCAATCCTGGGGAAATCATCCCCTGAAGCAGACAGCCAGATAAGTGTGTTTCCCTCTGGAATCCACACAGGCTACAAGAGAATTAACGAGGAGAATTAAGGGTTGTCAGAGCTTGGAGAAGTCAAGCTATTTTCTACCCAGGAGCAATCTGTTAAGATCATAGAAATCTGGACAAATAACTGGGACGCACATCTCAGGGAACAATTTTGGGCCAGTGAGCAATACGGAATGATTGTCTGGCTAAACCTTGTTCATTCCTGTTACCTCCAATCCTAGTTCTGGCAGGTCTCTGTAGAAGCACCTGGTCAATAACACCTCTCAACAGGGTTCTGCATCGGGTCTGCCTGGGGAGTTAATACTCTCTCCTTTCTCTGATTCCCCACTCCTCCCACTCTGCCCAGAAAAACACTGAAATGAGCTCTGCCATGAGCAAGGCATTTCATTTCTGACTGACTCTGGTTCATAATCAACAAAGAAGGATATGAACATCTGTGCTAAGGTTAATGGGAAAATACAGACAAGAGTGGAATTGCTTCTGTCCTTGACCTTTAAGCATGTTTTTCTGATTGATCTCGGAACCTACATTTTTCACTCAGCAAAGAGAGGAATTTTTAAAACACACATTTGTTGTGTTTACCAGCTGAACAAAGAACATCAGTGAACTCCCTTGCCTAATTAAAAAAAATTTATTGTTGGACATTTACCAAAAAATACATGTGGATGGATGGATGGATGGGTAGATGACTGGTGGGTGGGTGTAGTGATGTACAATGTGTTGACCTTGAGGTTTACAGAAGCACTGAAGGCTTATATTGAAGCAGAGAAAAATTATTAGAAGATTACTAGAGGCATTTTTTTACTATGTACCAGACACTGTGTGGACAGCTCTGGTTTGGGATTAACGTAAACACACTACTGTATATATAAATAGATAACCAACAAGGACCTACTGTACAGCACAGGGAATTATACTCGATATTTTACAATAACATATAAGGGAGAAGAATCTGAAAAAGAATATATGTATATGTGTGTACGTATATGTATTTTATATATGTATGTATAACTAGATCACTGTGCTGTACACCTGAAACTAATCCAACATTGTAAATTAAATAGACTTCAATTAAAAAATAATAAAAACAAAAAGAAAAAAATGCACAAGTGGGTCTAGACTGCTCTGCATTGCCTAATTTCCCACACCCACTACACTCCCCATCTCCCCCAGCCCGATAAATGACAAGTGTCATGGAGGACACTGCCTTACCTTGGACACGTGCCTTGTCTAACATTCATTCATTCATTCGGCAGATATTTATTGAGCGTATACAATGTGCCGGACCACTGGGAATAGACCGGTGAACAAGAAGATTAAAAATCCCTTCCCTTTTGACACTTGTATTCTAATGGAGGGAGACAGACAATGAGCAAATAACCATAACAGTTATAAAGTGAAATGAAGCAGGGTAACTAGAGCGGAGGCGTGGTGGGGGGGGCGGTCATACCTGTTTTTTTCGGTAAATTGCTATGATCCCTGACTACACAGGAGATGCAAAAGGAAGCCGGAACTGCACTGGATTTCAAGGAGACCGAGAGCCGTGTCAGTTCAAGTAAGGGCACCTGGAAAGGAGCGATCACTTCTTCTGAGGGCGAGGAAGTGGCATAAGAAGTTAAGAAGGTCTTTGAGATCAGGGGATACTTAAGCTGAGTCTTGAATTTGTTCTCTGAGCAGACAAAGAAGGAGGCTATATTCTAGGTTGAAAGATATTCAAATCTGGAGCCTCACAACTCAGAGTGTGTTCTACAGACCAGTGGCACCAGCGTCACCTAGGAGCTTATTAGAAGTTAAGAATCTCAGGCTGTCCCCATCAACAAGATGCCCAGGTGCTTCTCATGCAAATTAAAGTTTGAGAAGCACTTTTCCCAGCCGGTGGCTTTCGAACTTTGCAGCACGTTAAAGTCACCCAGGGAACTCCTAAGAATCCTGACGCCCAGGCCACACCTTCTGTCAATTTTACCAGAATCTCTGAGAGTGGCATCAGGTATCATTACTTTTAAAACTCCCGGGGTGAAAACCCTGCCTTACATTTCTTCTCACCCCTGACCTGTGTGCCTTATCCTCTATAAAAATTCAGCTGTCATCCTAAGAGTCTCATTTGTGAAACAAGAAATCTTAAAACCCTAACTTTGCGGATATGGCTGCCTTGGTCACACCCCTCCCCCCCCCACCCCCAGAGAGCTTAATCAGAGAAGAGAGAACTTCCACCTGGTAAGTGGGGAAGGCTGCGCTGTGGATTTCCCTGCGTGGTGACAAGTTGGCAGCTCTGGCTCCTGCAGATGGCTGGGCTGTAGCAGACACTGCGGCATCTCTGACACATACGTGCTGGGTTTAGCATTCTTTCCTGAGCCAGAGCAGACAGATCTGGGGAGAGAGGACAGCGGGTCTTCAGAGAGAAGGAGAGCACGCCGTCCCAGGTCCTCATCGACAACAGGCTCTGTTCTTGAGGAGCAGCCAAAACACTTATTTCTCACCAAAACTGAGTCATACTGAAAAAAGCAAGAAGTTGAGCCAAGATGCAAACTTTTCTCAAGAACCCTCTTCCCAGAACTTCATCTTCTGCCATTTGCCTCTGTGTATCCTTTGCACCATTCCTCCCTTCCCTTCAATCCCCCAACACTAAATCTATAGGAAGGACCACAGTCGGAGGCAAGAGGGAAAGGAAGACTCCCTGGACAGGAGTGCCTGAGCCTTGACCGGAAGTAATCGCTGTTATGCCTTGAAAAGTGACGTAAATCTCTGAATTTATGTTGGAACGCTGTAAACGTTCCCTTGGAACATTGTAAAAATGACGTTTCTCATCAATTAACCCTCTGCTTATACTCTTGTCCCCATCCCCCGCTGTTTCAAGTTTGGGGACCAGAGATCCACTGGCTGTCCCAAGGATGCTATAATAGATATGATCAAGGGAAAAGTCAAAAGCCAGGAATCCCAGATTCTTCATGGGGTTGGTCATGGGTCAACGTGTCTCTAACTCCTTGCCCCGGTAGAGAAGTCAGAAAATTACAAGAATTGGGCTGAAAGAGAAAAAGGGTAGGGACCACATTCTTTACCTAAGACTTGGCCTTAATGAGCTTCTGAATAACTAAACTATTGCTCCTCTATCTAGAGTATTTCTCTCTTTCCTACCCCACAGGAAATCTTCCTCACCACATCTATTATACTCTATTTTGGAATTTTCTCCCCAAACCATCAAAATGGCCGTAGGCAACCCCTTTAAGGACAGAGTTCTGGGTAAACGAAGGGGGGAGGGGTCCAACTTAAACGAAGGACACCCTATACAAGCAGCATATTATGGTATAAGAATATTACTAGCATCAAAAAGACAGCACAGTACCTGGATTCTCACCTGAAGAATGCAGAAAGGCAGGCCATAAACACCAACTGAAACTCTACCCCATTTCAGGACTATACTAGTCCCCAGTTAACCTTTATAGCAACTATTTTAAAAGTTTTATTTTTCTTCATTCTATAGGTGAGAAAACCAGGGTTCTGGAGATTCAGTATATTGCATACATTGAGACAAACTAATAAACATAATATGGACTTAAGCCCAAGCCTAGTTGATTCTAAAGTCCCTGCAATTTCCTATGGAAAAATAAAATGACTCCTAGTTATTAAGCACTAAGTTGATAGGCCAGTGCCCTCAACATTTGTATGCATTACCTCGTTTAATCTTGCCAATGTCACTAGAAAGTAGACACTTATTTTTCACGTGATACTTTTTCTGAAAATCTGAGGAATGGGTTGGTCAAGTTCTTGTCTAAGTGATGAGTGATAGACCTTGTATTCAAACAAGTTCTAGTCTGACTTTAAGCCTCTGCTCTTTACCATTCTTCAATAGTTTCTTAACCAACCTCAAAAAAATGACTCTAAAGCTCCCTCTGTCACCTTGAAAATATCTTGATTCTTATAGCTGTAAGCCTGGTCCTAGGATTGAATGCATTAATTAACAGTGCTCCAGGAATTCCTTGGTGTTTTGTCATTAGAGGCACAACACCTTCTTGAACGCCGTTTATCTTATATGCCTGGGAATTGAAGCAAAGGGTACAACTGGAGTTTATCACCTTAAACTCCTTTCCTATAGGGAGGTCTACAGATGACCACAGGAGAGATCAGGAGGAAAAGTGAAGGGCCTGGTTTGCACTGGTGTTGATGATGGATGGATACAGGGAGAGTCATGGGTGCACCACTTTATTGATGCAATCTGCAAGCTGCAAATAAGAGTGCCTGGAAAACTGACAGTTTCTTAAGCGATTTCTATACTGGGGAAATTTGAGGAATAAATATTAAAGGAAATGTTGCCTCATAGCATCTTTCTCCCTGGGGGTCACTGACCATGGAAGTGGCATTGATGGCCCAATATTTATGTGAGACAGGCTTGATTCAAGACCTCGTTTACCCTCAAATGCCCTTTCCCTGCCTCCTTCTGGGACACTAGGATGCTTCAGGAGATGACCTCATACAGAGACTGAGAAAATGATTGACTGTATGATGTGATTTACCTCCAAATGTTCCCCACAGTTTTTCCATGAAGGCTAAAATATTGTCATCAGAGGCACAACTTGAGTTGGAAAGATAACTTTGTAAAACGGAAAGATTACGCTCTGTCTTTAAATATTCTTTGCAAACGTGACATTTAATGAAACATAATATTCCATTGACTATTTCTGTAATTAGAAATTAAGGCTATTTCCATTTTTCACTACTTTAATGCTGCACTAATTTAATACTTTTATATATACATATCTCTGTCAAAATCTATTAGTACGTACTTAGGAGAATGTTCTAGAAGTGGATTACTAGGTCCTGAAGCTGGTGGAAATGTTCATTGGTGAATTTTTTGAAAAATACTTTTTTAACCTTTATGATTCAAAAAAGTTTCAAATACTTTGCATGTGGGCTGCTGTTAAATCGGGTCTCCCCTGTCCCCCACCTGTGCCATTGACTTTTTGTGCCTGTGTTCACTCAGCACATTGGATTACCCTTATATCCTTATTAAATGTGATCTTGCCAGTGTGAGTCCATCATTACAGTCTGTGTAATCCTTTAGAATTTTGCTACAGCCCTCAGACATCTGATCTGCCCCTTCTAACACTGGGTCAAAAGTAAGTTTGTCTTCTGAGCTTCTAGCTGGGTCATAGTTAGAGCACACCCCATGAAGCCTCCTGTGGCTTGAAATAAATTCATTAATACCCTTGAGCACAAATGCTCATCCAGCTCCAAGCCAGTGTCGGCGCATTATGGGTCATAGACTGCCCATAAGGATGCCCTTGAAAATGGTTTGTGATCACCCCATTCATACTGTTTCATGAAGAAGAGTGTCCATAATGGAGAGTTATCTGACACAGGGGGTCATGTTGCCTCCTGGGGATTCCCACTTCTTCTGTGTACTCCCCGTGCTCCAAAATAATCTGTAGAATACTATGTATTCTACATAGGGTAATACATAATACTATGTCATAAGATGTTTCTAGACAGGCAGTGATATCCACCCAGAGGAGATGATGTTTAGACTAGACGTGAATGACAAGGAGGAGGAGTCAAGTGCGCTTCAGGGAAAGAGCCACGTTGAGGACTTGCTGTCTTCCAGGCACAGGTTCAAGGGGCCGAGGGGAGGCTTTGACAGAGACTTGCAAACAGGACCTTGAAGCCGTGGCAGGTGGAGCTGAGAGAGATACCAGCTGGCCGGAGCCGACAGGAAGGAGAGTGGAAGCAGTGAGCCGTGGGCGGATGCTGTTTTTATGGAGTTTTCTTCAAGTGGTTTTCTTTCTGTTCTGAGATTTTGTTCTTCCTCAATCCAGCTTAGAGTTTGTTTGCCCATTACTGAGGATTTCGTATGCCATGTATTTGTTTATTCCCTTTTAGCTTATGCCAGAAGGACTCTTACCTACTCCAAACCTGGGGGAGTATTTGTGTATACATGTGTGTGTTCTTTAAGAACATGTGACCGTGCTCAAGGTCAGGGTGGGAGGTGATTTGCATGTCAGCTGTGGATCATTGCAGGAGACCAAGGCCGCCCCTGGCACTCCTCTGTGTGATGGAGTGATACAGAAGGGTCATGGGGGGCTTTGACAAGTTGGGTCAAAAGGTACCTCCTGTTCCTAGGGAGCAAGGGCTTGGGAGTCAGGAGACAGGGTTCAAATCCTAGCTCAGCCACTGTGTGGCCTTGGCCAACTTCCTTTACCGCTACAGGTCTCCATTTCCTCATCTATATAACAAAGATTCTTTAAATGAGCCCAATAAACCCACTATTATATCCATCCTGAGCAATGATAGCAAGTCCTCTGCCAAAGCAGGGATTCGAGTCATCCGTCTGAAACCCTCCTCCCGTTCCTATCGCAACCGTATTCTTATCCCGATGAGACCCTACTTGAGTTCTCCCTGGTTCTGAGCTCTGGACTTCTTACCCTGTCCTGGAGGACTCACCCCCAAGTTTCTCCCTGCCCTAGATCCCCCAGGCAGATGTACCAATTCTGCGGAGCTAGCGTGCAGGCACCTCTCTGGCAGGTTGCCGCAGGGCAAAGGAGCCCTGTGGTTTTGGGCAGAAGTCCAGGCGTATGAGTCAGAAAGTTTTCGTACGCTTCTCGAATTCTTTCTGTTTCTCTGCCTTTTGCTCAACTTACGGTTTATTAAAGGGCGTTTTGAGCTCTCTGCACAGAACTGGAGTTTTATCCAGGCATAAACAGGACCGCAGTCCCTTGGGACTAGTGTTAGGGAATACTTAGTCCCATTCTTTGAGTGTCTACTTGAGGCATCTTTCTGACCTTCCTTCAACCCTAAGCCCCTTCTCCAGGGAACTCAGTAGGGGAAGTCAGTGCTCTGATGAGTGAGATGGCGAGAAGTCACTGAGCCTCCCGATGGCCTCAGGAGAGCCACATTTTCTGCTCATCCGGGTGATAAACTCGGAGAAGCAGCAGACACTCCTGCAGTGGGGATGCCTGGAGACTGAGCCGGCCACGTTCAGTGTGGCAGAGGAGGAAGGGGTAGGAAGCTCAGATTATGGCAGCGCCTCGAAGCTACCGTCCCCAAACCAGCCAGTTCAGTCACAGAGCTGATATTTGATTTCCATTTTTCTGACTCCTATGTGTTGTATCTCGATTTATTTCAAACTCTGGGGGTACACAGGTATTATTTAGTGCCCCCCCTTAAAATCCCACATGTAAAAGGTATTGCCTGGAACTTCAGGGATAGGCATTGGAATGATCATCTGGGGCCCAAAATAGTGTGGGGAGACATTGCTTCCGGCACGGCCAAGGCGCTTCAAGCTTGTCCTGCAGGGTTTTCTCCTGCAGCCTGCAGCGTCTTCTCCTACAGGTGCTCCAGTGACTGTTAACGTGACACTGGACCCAGACCATTAGTGAGTCCTGCTTCTCAGGGCTTGCTGGCTGATTCTGACTTGAGCAAGTACCAAAGAGGCAAGCCTCCGCTTATGGGAAAAAGAGAGTCTTTTAGCCTGCGGAAGGCCTGCCTCAGAACAGGCAGAGCTTCAGTGCATGGGCTTTTTAGTCGACAGTGGGAGGAATAATTTTTTGCTTCTTTTACTGTGTTTCTCGGCAGGGACCATAAGCCAGGACTTAAAATTGGAAAAACAGCTAACTTCCCTGTGGGCTACAGAGGCAGTAATGTATGAAGGTTATGCCTTAAAATGGGAGCGCTGGACTCAGATTCAGTCCCTCCCCACACGGATGCCTGAGCCCAGTCGTGACTTTAGATTTCCGAGACCCAGATAGCTGCTCTATCCACTACAAGGTGGTGGATGTCATCAGAGACAAAAAAAAAATAAGTAGCAGGGTCCCTATTATGTAGGGTTTGTGTCAACTTTTCATGTTGAATTAGAAAACAATGTAATAACAATTTTACAAATGTGATGAAAAAGAAAGATATTTAAAAGTTCTGTATATGGAACTCTCTTTCTAGTAATGGTTTGCCTTCAAAATCACGGAAGAATTAACAGGTTGAAAATGTGCCTCAGATTTATTACCAAAGCAGGAAAGGGAAATGAAGGAGGTCAGAGTGATAAGCCCAGGAGAAGGCTGGTTTCCTTTGCAGGGGCTGAGATCTGGGTCCACTCCAGACAGCTGAGGAGGTAAGTGAGATATAGAGGACAAGCTGGACAGGTATGGAAAGGAAACGAAGAAATACCTGGGCCCAACCATCCTTAAAGATGGAGCCAACAGGAAAGATGTGTTTTAGTTGTTGCTAGATCATAAGAAATGGCAGGGACCAAATAACCTAATACAGAGAGAAAGAGTCAAGAGCTGAGGGAGCAGAGGAGAGTGACTCTCAGCAGGGATTCTAGGTCCGGAAAGTATGTATTGGATAGAAGCTCATTCTCAAAGCCACAGGTGGAGACCATCGACGGAACAACTGGACAGGCCCTGCTTGGACCCAAGGAGAGCCAGGCCAAGTGGTCACGCACACCTAGACAGATTTGAAAGGGGTCACCTGAGAAGGCTGGCCATATTAAGTGTCATCCAAGGGAAACAGTGCAGAAAAATGTGAGCATGCGAACTCAAACGAAGTATGGAATTGGGGTCCAGGGAAGACGTGGTTACTCCAGGGGAATAAACAAGAGATGAGAGATGTGTCAAGGCTTGGGCTAGAGGTTAGCCTGATGGAGGAACCATTTCTGGGGGGAATGTACAACTCAGGGGGACACATGTGGTCAAGATTCATTTTTAACGATGGATAGTTCTGGAAGGCCCGGCTCTTCTTGACTCCATCTGTTCTGCTGTGCTGTGCTTGCAAGGTAAAATACAGATAGTGTTTGAAAAACAAATTTTCTTAACAGTAAGAGAGCAAATCAAAAGAAAAGGAGAGAGAGAACTCAGCCAGGGGGCATAAAAGGAAAGAAGCCCACTTAAGAAGCAAGTTAAAATTTCAGCCAAATGATTTTGAAACGAATTTAGAAACGAGGGGAAAGTGGACCATCAGAGGCACGTGCCATGACCACAGGGAAACGTACAACAGAGGGAAATTTTTTGCTTCTCCTGAAGCCGTGCCAGTTACCCAGGCCTGAACAATGGCGAAGACGGGAAGGGCAAAGTTCTGGGGACGAGGCTGTGGTGGAGGTGTCAGACCTCACAAAACCCGGAGGTTCAGAACTCCAGAAGCCTCACCTGCATCTTCAGCTCGGGAAGCTGCTAAGGATGCTGCTTCAGCTGCAACAAAAGTCAGCTTCACGGACTAAAATGATGCCACAGCTCAAGGTAGGGGCAGCAGCCACCAAAGCTCAGGCCTGTGGCACTGGACAACGCGCACTCATCATGGCAGGAGGAGCCAGGATCACCCCAGAACTGACGGGAGCATGGACTTCAAGAGGGTCTGAATGCAGCATGAGGAAGGGGAGAGTCGGAGGGGGTGACCCGCAAAAAAAAAAAAAAGAAAAAATTGTATAACACAAGGTTACTACTGCAAAGTCTCAGCTTTACAAAGAGAATAGTTCAACTGCCACCTTCTGAGAGAGGAAGTGTGTGAATGGGAGATATTAACACAGCACCAAAAGTAACCTCCTGATGGGAGAGTTCTTCCCTTACACGTGAGGACTCTGCACCACTGGCTTAGACTAGCTGGCATCCAGAAACCAAGTGTCTCTCTGCTGTCCTAAGATGCCCCTGAGATTCTGCTTGTCTTCGATGACAGTGGCAGATGACAGTGGTATATGGATTAGGACCTGGGCCCCGAGAACACCGTCTCCCCAAGGATAACTAGTAGACGGGGAGGGGGTTCAAAACTGGTCGTCGGGGTTGTTGAGAAAGATTGGCACCGTGATCTTATTGTTCTGTTGTCTGTTTAGACTCTTCAGATGGTGAGATGCATCTAAGAAGATCCCTGGGTTTGGATCAGCTTGGAGGTCTTTGAGAAACTATCACCATTCTAGTAAACGGCCACACAGAGGAAGCCCAGGCAGGCTGACTTACCTTCCTCGGAGGATCCTTGTGCGGCCATTTAAACCCAATGCAGGACCTTTGGGTGTCTCCATTGGACAAGCACTGGGTGTCATTGGAGATGCAGAGTGAAGAATAGAGAGTGCTTAGCCTGGATTCAGGGAACTGCGTTGTGGAGTCTTTGGCAAAAGTTCAAAGGCTGCCAGGAGTCCCAGGAGAGAGAAGAGGAGGGAAGGGTTTGGCGGGGGGCGGGGGGGACTTATAAAAGTGAGGGTGGCGTTTCCTGGAGCTCCTCTGGAAGTCAGAGTTGCACCCTGGCTGACCATCCTAACGGGTGGAGAGAACCAGAGCCCCCCAGCAAGTGGCAAAGGGGGTGCTCTTCCCTCTCACCCCAAGCCTCTACTCCCAAGTGTCTTTCAGCTCCTCAGTTTTCCTACCCAAGAGAGGAAGAGAGGCTAACCGGAGAGCCTGGGAGGAGGCACCGGACATCCCGCATGTCTGTGGGGAAAACTTGCCAGGGCAAGTGCTGCCCTGCCGTGGGGGACAGTCAAGTTCAGCTCAAAGGGAGGTGGATCAGGAAGCCCAGGCATGCTCACACAGTTCATATCCATTCTGAAATCCCTACTTTTCCATAATAAATCTCATATAATTTTGTAATTTTCTAATTTGCGAGCTATCATAAACCGATGTGATGGTATGAGTTACTGCTGGCTTTGACCCCAAAAGCAGCCTATTGAGTGTCACGGATAGTGTCAGAGATTATGGAAGGACATCAGGAAAAGTGAAACTCAGGGGATGCTGCTTGATCCACCTGCTTTCCACACCCAGCTCCTTTTCTTTTCCTACAGCTTCAGAAACTCTATGCTTTGATAGGTTGAGAGGCCTTCCTTGGACACAATATAATATTATGTGCTAATTTAGCTTCGTGTGAGCTGTAAGTCCCTATGCTTTATTTACACCGTCCTATCAAATCTTTACACAAATACCATGAGGACGTTCTATCTCTTCCCCCATTTTACAGATAAGTAAACTGGCTCAGAAATGTCAAATGACTTGTCCAGGGTCATAAGAAAAGGCGGTGGAGCTGGGATTCAGCCCTAGCTCAGTCTGACATGGAGCTCATACCTTTATCACTCCATTCTAAGGTCTTTCCTGGAATGTGAGTTTTAACTCTGCAAAGAGGGAAGGATGAGCCCTCTAACCAACTTCCACAGGACTTTTCAACCAGCATTGAAAGGGTGCTGAGGATAGAAATTAACAGCAATGGAGACACCCCCATGTTGTCAATGGCTTGGATAAACTGGAACTCATATACACTATTGTAGAAATTTAAATACTGCCTTTGTAGATCTCAATCTATCGATGTATAGGAATTTGTTGTAGGAAAATAATTATACCAGAGCAAAAAGATACATGTGCAAAGCAATTCTGTAAAACGTTATTTGTAATGGTTAAAAAAAAAAAAAAATTAAACAACCTAACTATCCATCCCCAGGAGGACTGGTTAAATGCATGAGAGTAAACCCATCTGGCGCAGTGGGCCATGGCCATTTATAATGATAATAGAGATCTGTATGTATTGACGCGGAAATATGTTAACTGAAAATGGCAAGTTACACAAGAGTATGCATAATAGAATCCCATTTTTCTGAAAAAAAAAAAAAAAAAAGAAAAATCATGAGTGAGTCTGCACAAGAAAAAGCTAAAAGGATGCTCCAGTCAAATCTCGGCAGTGAGGCAGTCTAGCCTAATGGTTAGAGGTGGGGGGGACTCTGCAGCCAGGAGACCTGGCTCTCATTCTCGCCTCCTGCTTGAGACCTAGGACAAGTTCCGAACCTTCTCTGCCTCAGTTTCCTCATCTGGAAACTGGAGACTGTGATTCTTACCTTTTGGTGTTGACTTGAGGATTAAATGAGATGATCAATGTCAAGGCTCAGCACAGGGCATGGCACATGCTGGACGCTTGGTGGATGGTGGCTGTTGTGATATTTACGTGGGCACATGTTCCACTTTTCTAGTGTGATGTAAGTAACTACCCCCAAACTCAGTGGGTTCAACGATAACCATTTTATTATGTCTCACAAATCCATTGGGCCCCAAATTTGGGCAGGGCTTGGCAGATTATTTGTTTTCTATAGCATCACCTGGGGTCATTCTTGGTACTCGGCTGGTGGACACACTGATTTGGAGCATACAGAATAGCTTCACTCACACGTCTGGCATCTCGATATGTGTGGCTGGAAAGCTGGGCTCAGTTGAGACTCTTGATTGAAACGTCAGTACATGGTCTCTCCAGCATGGTAGCCTCAGGGTAATTGAACTTTTTATATGGGGACTGGCCTCCCCTGGAACCAGCGGCCCAAGAGAAACTGGTGACAGCCGCCTGGCCTTTTCTCACTTATCCACAGAAGTCACACAGCTTTACTTTCACCACACTCTACTGGGTGAAGTAGTAGTAAGCCCTTCCTGATTCAAAGGGAGGGAACATAGACCTCAAGGAGAAGAGCGTCAAGGTCTCATTGTAGACAAACATGCGGGATGTGAGATATTGTTGTTGCCGTCTTTGGAAAATATAATCTGCCCCAGAACCTATATCCTTATGCCCTAGTATTTTGCAGGTATATAATATGTATATCTACAATCTAACATATATCTCTATGTACAGAGCTGGATGTACTTTATATAACTAAACATTTGGGCACACAAGTAGATGTGTACAAAGATATGTATAAATCCTGTATCAGAATTGTTTCAGTTGAGCAGACAGGCCTGTTGCATGTGAAGTCTGAAATGTATGTGTGGGAAAGAGCTGGAAAGAGGAAGGAGATGCTGGCTTGTTGTATATATAGCATAGATTTTGCCCTTTACAATCAGATGATGTATTTCATTTTGCTTGCCCTGTTGCTATGGTATCTGTCACTTTATTTATAACTGTGTCTGTTCAGTTACATCCCTGTAGTTGAGAGGCTTTTCTCCTCTAAGAAAGAACTACAGCAAAAGCACCAGAGGCTCCCTGAGTCAGGAGTGGGAGGAACGGGGGTCAGGGTGTTCCTGCTCGTTCTGGTTTGCCGACCTCCCTGAGTTGCCTTTCTAGTCCCCCAGCACCCCTCAGACACCATGGTCTTACCTGCATCCCGCACCTGCCAGCTGCTCATGCAGTCAGCACTGAGGTCGGTGACCTTGCTGGCTGTGTGAACCTGGGCAAGTTACTCAGCATCTCTGAGCCTCCCTTTTCCTTTCCCCCTCCCTTTTATAAAACAAGAAGGCGACAGCAGACTTTACCAAGACCCCTTCCCAATCCACCACTCTCCACAGCTCTTTCAGTTTCTGGAGAACCCAGTCCTCTCCACCTGATGGCTTTTACATGCCTGGCTTCCTCTGCCTCTTAGACTCACCTCTGCGCCTCCTCATCTTTCAATGTCACCTCCTCCAAGGAGCCTTCCTGGTCTGCCCATCTGCAGCAGATACACTCAGTGCTCTTATGCTCATATCCCCTTAGATCAGAACCCTCAACTATTTCTGGCACATTGGCTTCCTGGGTGTGCTTTCACTCCCAACAGCCAGCACCTGAGTCTCTTCATTGACAGGCTGCCTTCTTCTGGTCCCAGTGGTGCCCAGTGCCTCCTCTGGGCCTCTGGCATCACCTGCCTCTCCCAGCTGAGGCTACCCCTGTCTCCTCTCAGCAGCTGTCCTTCTAGAGCATGGGCCTGAAAGCCAGTCCTCAGCTTCTCCTATCTGGGCTCACTGCTAAGTAACTGGGCTGTACCAAGTGCAGCGGTTGATTTTGTATTAGTTTGACTGGGCAACAAGATACCCAAATATTTGTTCAAATGCTATTCTGGGAGTTTCTGGGTGGGTGTTTTTCGATGAGATTAGCATCTGAATCGGTGAACTGAGTAAAGCAGATTGCCCTCCCTCATGTGGGTGGGCCACATCCAATCAGTTGAAGGCCTGAATAGAACAAAAAGACTGAGCCTCCTCCAGCAAGGAAGAGGAAACTCCTCCTGCCTGACTGCTTGACCTGGGACATTAGTCTTTTCTGGCCTTCAGACTTGAACTGAAAGTCTGAAGGCCAGAAAAGACCTTGGCTCTTCTTGGATCCCGAGCTTACTAGCCTTCAGACTGGAATTACACCATCAGCTTTTCTGGGTCTTCAGTTTGCTGAATGCAGATCTTGGGGCTTCTCAGCTTTTATAATCACATGAGCCAGTTTCTTAGAATAAATCTATGTGTGTGTGTGTGTGTGTGTATATGTATATGTATATCTATATTTATATCCATCCCGTTGGTTTCGATTCTCTGGAGAACCATGACTACGACACCAGGATAAAATAATAATAATAATAGTAATAATAATAGCCTACTCTGTGTCAGGTGTTTTGCATCTATTATCTCTAGTCTGTAATTATTGCCATTTTACAGATGAGGAAACTAGAACTCAGAAAAGTTAGGCCTCATGCCAAGGGCACAGCGTTAGGAAGAGGCTGAGCCTACACTGGAGCCCAGAACTTGTGCCGAGTGGCGGCTTCATGGGGCACACCATCAAGCCAGAAGTAAGTCGCACGAAGCATTCGCTGGTAGGTGAAAGTCCAGTTCATCTCAGGTCCACCCTAGATTGACTTACGCTTTATTATTCCTATTTCCTCACATGCACAGGCTCAGGAAGGGTGGGTGAAGCCCTTTTTTGCTTGGAGAAGCCAGGGAACATTACGGGCAGGCAATTCCATCAGCACAGATACACTTCCGAGTGCTAATTACCAACATCGGGGAAACGAGGTCTAAAAGCAGATGCAAACCAACTAGCCCACGTTACCAACTGCAGCCTCGTCTAAGCACTGCTCCCTATAACAGCCAGCTGCTCTGAAGAGCAGACAACAAAGCAGTCAAGTCTACTAACAGCTCAGGGTCCTGCTGGGCTTCTCGTGCCCTACAGCCCCTCAGCCAGGCTCCAACACGAAGGCATGGGATGCTGCATACCAGTGTGGGGAAAGAGCCCCCAAACCTGCCCTCAAGAAAAGTGGTCCCCACAGGGCCCCAGCTGTGGGACAAGAGGGCATTAGATGGGCACTTGGAAAGAGACGGGGTCCCAGCTGGCTGGGATCTGAGTGCTGACCACCACCCACTAGCTGTGCCATCTGTGTGCCTCTCATCTTCTTCCTTTTCATCCATAAAATGGGCACAGGAAGGGCTGGTTTTGCATCTTTCTGAGGATCCTGTGAATCTTGGTTTTGGCACCCAGCACAGCACTCGGCAAGTGATAGAGTTTGGGGCTCCTGGTCCTTCCTTATGAATGAGCCCCAATTTTGCTTGCAGGCCTAGAACGAGACGTTTAACAGGAAGAGGGTAGGGAGTTGTTGTCCAGCAGGGTCGGCACCCCAGAGCAAGGCCACGGGGTTCGACCTTCTGGAGCACTTATCCTTCCCCTCACTGGTCTCTTCTCACCTCACACCCTCTCCTCCTCACTGGGAAGTGAGACCCTGTGGACCAGAGGGCCCGGGACCCTGCCCTTGGATGCAGCAGGGGCCAGGAAGTTGGGAGGGGGGGTCTGCTGCTCTGCCACCAACCTGGAGAGAGTGGAGGGGCCAGGAGGGGACTGGGGAAGTAGCGAACAAGGGTATGAGAGGGAAGGCAGCCAAGTCTAGGGGCCAGTGGGGCTCAGCAATGGACTTGGGAGCTGACAGTGCTGGACTCCCCGAAGCAGGGACCTCCCAGACAGGACCTTCAGGCCCTGGTTCCCCCATCCGTGGGACTGAGACTCCTTCTGCCACAGGCAAGAAGCATCGTTTCATGTGGTTACACCGCATAAAGGTGTGAAGGAGGGAAGAAGGGACAGGGTCACTGGCTGGAGTTCTTCGGGGGCTGTCGGGATAAAGGTGTACCCAGTGCCCCCCAGTCCTCTACACATTCTCTCCTTTGTCTGCCAGTTTCCCTGCACTCCCTGTTCTGTTTGTGACCTGATGATGGTAAAGCCTCTTCATTTATTGATGAACCCTTGGGAAGCAAAGTACTCCAGAGACTTCTCAGATCAATACACAAGGGTGAGAAATCATCGGAGGATTACAAGAACCGGTTTACTTTGAACTCCGCCTATTATGAAAGGAAAGACCAAAAGGGAAGTCGTTTACTTTAATATCCGTGTGGCTTTTTTTCAAACGGCAGCAAGATGCACCCCTAGCCCACGCGTGGCCCTTGCTCTTCCAACTGTAAACAGGTCTTTCAATGGAAAGACAGCACAAGTTTGAAGTTCAAAGGACCGAGTTTACGTCCCACCTCTGCTAAATGAATAGCTCTGCGATCCTGGGAAAGTTCCTTAACCTCTCTGACGATCCCAGGTTTCTCCTATAAAACTTTAATGGTGATAATAACTAAGTCCCTGTGATGGTGGGGTTATTAAATTAACTAATGTAAGTGAAAATCATTTTGGAATTTTAGAGCTATTTTGGTATTAGTTTCTTTTGTGATTTTTAATAAGTTTTTTTAAACTGTGTATGACTCCTGTCCGCACCGTGTCGTCCTTCTGAGAATCGCTGGTTACTCGTTTCTCCATCTTCCCGACGTGAGGATGCCTGCAGTTCTCGGGACCGGTTTTCCTCAGTGTACTTAGACGTTCAATACCAGTTTGTTAAGCATCTTCATGGGCGAGGTGTTGGCGTATTCTGAGCAGTGTCTCTGCTCTCGCGGCGCTTACTGCTCAACCACGACAGTTAAACATTGAGCCCGTGGCAAGGAACGGGCTCCACCACGGCTGCGACCTCAGGGAGCCGACATTGCTTGAGAGCTTGTGTGGAGTCAGGCGTCGCGCAAAGGGCTCTGGGTGCAGCATCTCATCGCAACCTCACGGGAGCCATGCAGAACAAGTGCTACGGCTGTTTTTTGTTTCACCTGTGTGCACGCTGAGCTCGGGAGGGGTCAGGCCATCGGTGCAAGGCGGTGGCTGATAGGTGGTGGGCCTGGGATTGGACCTGCGTGGTCTGTCTTCAGCCTCTCTTCCTAACCTCTAGATTGTATTGGGTCCCCTGGTAGATGCTGAAGCCCGATGAGCTATGAGAGCCAAAGCAAAAGCAGTGCAGTAGTACGTGCAGTGTCCCAAGGCTCAAGGACAGAGCTCACCTGAGGAAGTTCACCGAGGCAGAGCGTCACGTCAAGGGGAACAAAAGATGGGAAGCTCATATCTGCTCCTCCTCCTCCTCCTGGGTTTGGGGAGAAGGCAGGGCCAGTCTGGCCTGGAGCCATCCTAACTAACTGGCTGGAAGTGCTCCTTCCTTTTTTCCTCCGGCCTCCTGGTCCCAGGACCTCTCTTAGCTTAGCAATTTTCCTCTCTTTAGTTTTTTGTTTCCATTTTTTATTAACCAGACCTGACAGGCACGAGGATGGGGCCACCTCTCGTTTCCTCGATTGTCTGACGAGCCCATAATGAGAATCACTTATCAGAGAAATATGCTGCAATGAGCCTGGAACCACAAGGCCGTCCGTGTTTTTTTAACGTCCAAATGGGGTCGAAGTCAACGGCGGGAGCTCTCCTGATGATATGCAGACAGAGGCAGGATGGCACCTGAGGGCGATCCCGGGCAAGGATACAGCCAGGTGTTTGGGACAGAAGGCTGCAGGGTCTGGGACCTCTCCTGGTCACTCAGCTGGTGGGGCTTTAAGGTCAACTCTGGCTGGGCAACTTGAGAAGAAACTGACACTTCTTGAGGCTTGGGGCTTCTCAGAAGAGAAGGGTGGGCAGGGATACATCTGTTCCTTTCTTTAATCGCTTTGTTACTTGGCCCTTGAAGGGAATACGTCTTATTTGATGGAAAAACCAGTGAATTGTACATAGTTGACACTCGATAAATATTCGCAGGATTGGGCTGCATAGAGGTTTCTTTGAAGTCCAGACTGACTCTTTAGAAGTCTTGGGCAAGATGCCCGAGCTCAGAGAGTTCCTCAAGCACCCCGCGCGGAGGTAAGCAGTGGGGAGGAGACACGTGTCAGAAGTAGAACAGATCCAACTTTGGAGAATATAGTTTTGTTGGGTTTGATCTTGGACAATTGGGTATTAAATTAAATTAGAAGATTCCTTAGGTCCCTGGGCAAAATCGTGAAGCTGATGAAGTTTGTCCTTTGAGACTCCCCCTCTCCCACTTGAGCTCCAGGTGGTTCCTGGCAAGTCAGTTAACACTGGTCAAAAATGCTTCCCTTCCTTAGGAATGACATTTGGCTACAGGCAATAAAAACCCAGCCAGGGAGACTTTGATGAATGGGGATCTGGAAAAGGGTGCATCCCACCAATCAGAGAAATAAAATGAAAACAACAAGGAGATGCCTTTCCCACTCAGCACGCTAGTAAAGAACTCAGTTGTAGACTGTGGAGGTGCAAGAATTTTCATAATCACTGGCGGTGATGTAAGTTAAGGAACCCATTAGGAAAGCAGTCAGGTACTATCTGCTAACGTCAAAGAGAGGCAGGCTCCTCTGCGCTGCAGGTCTGCTGTCAGAGTGCCCTGGGGAGATGCCGGCAGGCGTGCTGGCCACGCACGCCCAGGGTGGTCAAGCCAGCATTGTTTGAAACAGTGAGTGTAAAAAGAACCTACCTGCACATCAATATAGAAATTGTGTCTAATTGTGAAATTAGATGCCCAGCAATTATAATCAATGAACAAAACCTATCAACATAATGTTGAATGAGGAAAGCAAATTACAAAAAGATTCATATGACCATAAAAACATAAGTGCTTTAATAGACACAAAACAAAAGTGTGTTTGGCTGTGGAGCTATATATGGATAGTCCAAAGATCAAAACATGGTTTGATCAGATGTGCACAATTTTTAGATCGTGATTTCCTCAGGAGAGAAGGAGAATGGAATGAAGGGACTTCCATTTTATGTTTCATTTCTTTTACTGTTGAATAATTTATGAAGCAAATATCTGGACGGAGAGTTTTTGTTTATTATTCACTGGACTTTTTAGCACATTTCCTAATTGAAGCAATTAGAGAAGGCACACAGATAATTGCAGGTCTGGCCGACAGAGCCCGAGGAAGGAGAGAGCCTGGGGGAACCAGGACCGACCCCCAGCTGGCACAGGCTGGATATCTCCAGCCTCCTCCAAGGAGCCAGGTCTGGCCTCTTCTCCTGGTTCACGAAGTCTTTTTTCGGGGGCGGTGGGGGGGGGGGGTCTCATCTCAGATTTCAGATGCGATCGGTGTCTCCACATCAAATCCCAAATATTTCTGTCCACCTTGTACTTTCTGGAGCCAAGATCAGCCTCTCTGGCTTTCAAATATCTTATTTTGCTTAACTTTTAGGTACCAAGTGGTCTGGCTCCTTAAGCCAGGACCTTGAAAGGCTGTATGCAAAACAATATGAGGACAACAGAGGTATTCTGCAGCAATTATGTGGAGGGAAAAAGAGAAAAAAGGGAAGTTTTTATGCAAGTGTCTGGCCTCTTAACCTACTCTACCTTTAAATAAAGTCAGATCTTTGACATTCCCTGGGGAAGGGGGAGGAGAGTCTCGAATACCTCTTGCCTATCTGCAGAGTTGAATCCATTCTGTTTGAATACTAAATTTCCTTAAGCACAATATTTCAGGACAACTGATCTTACTCATAGATAACTGATTTGTATTAATATTGCTACTAGCAACCATTTTTAAAATAAATTTATTTTATTATT
Organism: Physeter macrocephalus; assembly: GCF_002837175.3. Lineage (NCBI taxonomy): Eukaryota > Metazoa > Chordata > Mammalia > Artiodactyla > Physeteridae > Physeter > Physeter macrocephalus. Next base: position 6,544,401 of record NC_041228.1, on the reverse strand, counting down.
TTATTTATTTATTTACTTTTGGCTGCGTTGGGTCTTCGTTGCTGCACTTGGGCTTTTCTGTAGTTGCGGCAAGCGGGGGCTACTCTTCGTTGGGGTGCACGGGCTTCTCTCATTGTGGGGGCTTCTCTTGTTGCAGAGCACGGGCTCTAGACACACGGGCTTCGGTAGTTGTGGCACGTGGACTCAGTAGTTGTGGCTCATGGGCCCTAGAGCACAGGCTCAGTAGCTGTGGCCCACGGGCTTAGCTGCTCCACGGCACGTGGGATCTTCCCGGACCAGGGCTTGAACCTGTTTCCCCTGCATTGGCAGATGGATCCTTAACCATTGCGCCACCAGGGAAGTCCAGTAATAGCAACTATTGATATAGTGCTTCCAGCTGGCCAGGCACTGCACTCGACATTATATACATTACCCCTTTTAATTTCCACAATTGCCCTAGGAGATATGTATGCTTATTCTTATTTTGTGAATGTAAAGGGGTGAAGAAATGTGCCCAAGGGCACATGGCTGCTAAGCGGCAGCTCTGGGACACAACAGCATGGCTTTGCATGTTGGTGGTGGACCGCAAGACATATGTAACATTCCTTATTGAATGGTGCCTTCTTGGACCATCTGTGGACTGAAGTAAACTCTGTCTCTGGTCCTTACCACTCCTGTCTGCTCCACACTGCCTACGCAAATGTCTGACCCACATCTTGAATTTAACATGAATTCCAAGAGGACTCTGTTTTCTTTCACAATCTGTTCCCCTATAGTCTTTCTTGTTTCCGTAAATGGCATCAGCATCCACTCAACAGCTCAGACCAAAAACTTAGAAGATGCCCTCATGTTCTCCCTGACCCTCAAACTCCATTCAACCCACCACCAAATCCTGATGTCTCTACCTCCAAAAAATACCTCGGCTCTAACCCCTCCACTGCCAGATCCTATTTCAAGCCACCCCTCTCTCCAATGACAGTGATCTCCCTGTTTCCATTCCTCCCCTGCCGCACCTGCTCCAGAACATTCAATGATTTAAGTGAAACCGTTCGTTGTACCCCTGGTTTCAGCTCTCCAGTGACTTCTCACTGAGTGGTCCAAGTGGTAAGCGGTGGCTTCCCAGGCCCTACACACGGCTGTCATTGTGGTGTGAGGACCATGCAGCCGTGCTCAGAAGGGCCCGTGATTGCTTTGATGCTCTGCAGTCTTGGGATTCTTAGTAATTTCTGAACAAGGGGCCCTGCGATTTCGCTTGGTCCTGGGCACCATGAATTATGCAGCTGGTTCTGTCCACACACACTGACTCCCTGGTCTTTCTTTGACCTTATCGCCTGTCACTGTCCCACTTGCTGCATCGGACTTGAGAGCCCTCACCCTTGTGTCTGCATTGCTTAGTATCTCCTAAAGAGTCCTTCCTGCCCCATGCACTCTGATCCTTGCTGGGTGAGAAACAGTGTCAGAGTAACACCTTCTACATTTGGTAAGTCTTCACCAGCACATAAATAAGATAGGCGGCCCTTCCTCTCTCCCTAGGTGACGACCTCGCTGAGCATCGCACCGTCTGCAGCCACCTGACTACAAAATGCTACTCGTAATTCCACAGATCATTCCTTATGCCACCATGCACAGGGATGAGTAACATTTCCTGTGGATACCACGATCCATATGGGTCCCACTGAAAGCCATCGACCACTAGGAGAACGTTATGTAACACTTTCTTTGTGGAATGTGTGTTGTGATTCCTCCCACATAATTGGCAAATGATGAAAATCCTGATATCCTCCCAGGCATTTAAGCTTGCTATTGGATAACTACTCAGAACGTAGCCCAGGTCTAGAACGTAGAGTACGAGGAACGTTGCTTTGAAATGAATGAATGGGCACCCGCTATATCTAAGCACTCTGGGATGTACGGGAAGCACATATTAATGGGACACGGAAAGAGCTGTGATCAAAGTTAGAATAAGACACAGGAGTGCCCAAGAGGAGGTGTGTGAATGAGGTGTAAGTAACGTCTAGTTTGTGCCAGGCAGAAGGGCAGGCATCCCCGGCAGAGGGAAAATTCTTGAAAAAATCCAGAGGCTCGAACTGCCTAAGGATCTCCACAGGCACTTTCACAACAAGCCCCTGAAGTTGGCAGAACCATGGGAATCATCCCCCATGTACAGATGAGGAAACTTAGTCTCAGAGAAGTCAAATAACTTGCTACAGGCCATGCAATAAATATGTGGCAGAGCCCGGCTTGAGATCTTTGTGATGAAGTTTTTCAGACATCTGGGATGAGTCTGTGCATGCTTCTTGATTCCTTCAGGGTCCTTGTCCTGACTTCCGGAGCTTACAATGACATGAACTGAGCCAGAGAGGATGCTACAGCAGAGAGAGACAGTGGCCAGGGTGACAGAAAGGATTCATCGAAGGTATCTGCATCCTTAGTTGGCATTTAATGAAGAGAAAGAGGTCTGAACAAGGAGTTTAAAATCCTGGTTTGAGCCCTGGCTCTGGCACTAGCTTGCAAAGTGTTCTTAGATATATTATTTGCCCTCTGAGCTAGTTTTCTCATATGAAAAATGAGTCTACCCTCATTAGAGAGTTGACACAATAAATAAATGAGCTACTCTGTGTGATGGTAATCTGCGTGCTCCGAAGGGCTGTACACACGTTAAATTTATAACTTATATTATTATTATTACATTTTATTATATCTTCTAATTCATGCTATATATTATATAATAATATATAAGAATATTATCTCATGTATTATTAGTCATATCATTGCTAAAAATATTCTCCCAAGTAAGACATAGTTTAATAGGGGATTGCATGGGACAGAAATATCTCAAGAGTTTTTCAGACTTCAGATTACAAACCATTAACAGGTCTTGTAAACAAGTTAGTGCTTTTTAAACATAAGGCGATACAGTTCCTGACCGAGTAAACGTGGTCAGTTGTGACCTAAAATTTATTACTGCTGGTAGGTCATGATCAAAAACGTCTTAAAAACTCTACAATCAGAAGAAAAACCTAGAAATGTTAGGGACCAGCATTATCAGTTGTTCGATTTAAAAGGACCTCGGAGTTGATGGGGTCCCACCGCCCTTACCGATTGGATAGAAAACTGAAGGTCCCACAGCTGTGCTGTGGCAAAGGCAGGTCGCAAAGTCCAGCTTCCAAACGAGGCAGCCAATCCTGGGGGCTGAACTGGAAAGGGAGGGGCTTGGAAATGAGAGCTCCTGCCTTCAGGAGTTTGCATATTTAACATTGATTTATTAGCTGCCACTCTGTGCCTAGCACTGCCCCTGACTTCAAGGGACTGCTTACATTTTAACAGGAGAGAGAAAAATGTTAATAGAGGGGTACTGAAAAATAAATTTTTTTCCGCTTGAAATAAATTCAGTGAAGGAACTAGCAAAGGAAGAGATATAAAGAAGCATGGAGTGAGGGTCCATGTGAAGGTGGTCAGGGAAGCCTGTCTGAAAAGGTGATGCTGAAGTTGGAACCTAAAGGATGGAGGTCTTTGAGCTCATCTTGGACACAGCACCACACACTTGTTCAAGCCAGAAAGAAAGGGTAAAGGGGAAACAGCGATGCCATACACATACTTGTGTTTCATAAGAAAAAAAATATTATCAGAGGGAAGATTTTTGATTAATTTTCATAGATCAGTGGATGCTGAGGAAAGCAAGTGGCTCTCTAGAGATGATCATGTTGCTTCCAAACCAAACTAGGCTTTGATTATGAAGGAAGGAAGGGACAGGGTATATTGGGTAGGTGGTTAAATGTGATTGCTACCCATATCATTCTCTTACACATTTCTGTGCATTTGTTCATGTGATCGCTTCTACTCAGCACGTGCCTTTTCGTCTAATGAAAGAGAAATAAGCATGTGGCATCAGCGTTTTCCTCCCAGTGCCAGCAATAGACAACCTCCACGCATTCTAGTTCCTGTAAAAAAGCAAGGTATATACTTATACAAACCACGGTGTCCAGCTTTCCCTTACTTGCAGCCAAATGGAATCTCAACTGACATGAGGCTGTGTGGGGGAGGGTCAGCATCTCTGGGGGATCCATCCCTATGCTGACACTCGTGACTAAAGTCTTAAAGGTGAAGTCAGGGTAACCTTAGTTTCAAGATCTCTATCACTGATGCCGTGTCTCTGCTGCCCTGACCCCCTGCCTGGCTGAGGACCCTCAGCTGATCTCTGGTCTTAATCCCCGTGCTCTGTCCTTTGTTGGATTGCTTCCACAGCTTTTGATCTCCACCCCATAAGTCCAGAACACCCCACAGACTCAGCTGGATCCCATGTCTCATTCCTAACTTTGCTTCCCCACTCTACCTTGACCAACCCACCCTTGATTTCTAGCTCCGTCCCAGGAAGGGTCCTGGAATGACGTGACTACATCTGATCATATTTTATCTCCACCCTGCAAGATGGTGGGCTTGGTTTTTCTAATAAGCAGCACATTGCTCAATTTATAATTTATTATACGTTATTATCCTCACCTTTTTGTCAGTATGATTATTTCACAAATTGCAGGCTCCCACTTTAAATTAATGCTGATTGAGACTTTTCCCAGGTACATTCTCTTATATTTATCTATATTAAATCTCATCTCATTTGCTTCCAAACTTGCATTCTTCTCTGTTCTTTTAGCCTCTCTGATACTCATTGTGGTTTGGAATTTGGTGGCATCTGAAATATAATAAACTTGTCTTTCTTTCTAAATCATAAATGAACTTAGTATAAATGCTTCTAACATGTATAGAAGAAGAACTAGCATTTATTGTCCATTGACTGCGAGCCTTAGCTGAGATTCCCCCCAAAGCATACACTAAGATGAGGATTTGGTGCATACGGTTTATGTGGAAGGAGATCCTGGGAAGCAGAGTGATGGGGGGTGAAGGGGAGACAGGGAATGAAGGAAACGCCATTAAGAGTGTGTCATCGAGTGGATTACCACTGCTGGCTTCTGGGGCTCACCTGCTGAAGACCCTCTGAGACTATGTAGAGCACACCCCCTTGACTCCTGCCCATCACCCCTAGACGGTTGCTCCTGGCGAACATTAACTCCCTGACATTTACAGTCATCTTGAGCCTAGCAAGCTCCTGTAGCCAGAGAAAGTTCCCAGGCAGAGATGTGGATGCGGGAGGAGGAAGGTTTCGCATGTATGAGATTTGTCCATAGAGCTCAGGTGACCTCTTCGCTAAGGGGAAACGAGCTGGGCACCTGCTACAGTCCATCCTGTGCACCACCCAGGTCTACTCTTGTCACACATTGTGTCTACTTTGTTCCGTCCCTTACTAGCAAAGTTGTGCCCTGGATATTCCCCGTCTCCCTCCTCTACCACTCATGTGAGATTGTCCTCAACCTTAGCAAGTACTTCTACCAGTGTAAGTTTCTCTCCCAATAAGGGAACTCACTGAGGTATCTGAGCCCCTCATTACAATGCCCTTGTTGCTCCATGGCTGATGAATTGCCCTTTCAGTTACCAATGGGCATGGAAGCAACAGTAAGCCCTCCAGAGAATCTGCCGTGTTCCATACTATTATCTCTCTGTTCTCATTATAGGTAGGAGCCCCAGGACCTCATGTCATTTACCCATGCAAATAGGGTAACTCTTTTTTTTTTTTCCCTTCTGGTCTACTGGCATACAGAGTCCAGCATTACCCAGGCAGCAACCATAACTTTAGGCTCAGTAGAACCCTTCATGTGTTGCCTGGCAGAAACATCCATCTCTTGGAAACTAAGACAGCTAGTCCAGCAGAGCCAAGAGTTGTAGGTTTGAGAGGTTAAAAATATTGCCCAAGAGGTCTTCTGGGAGTGTCGGTGACTCCAGCAATAGGACCAATGCTTTTTATACTTGCTCCTATAGGGCTCTATCCACACTCCTCTTTCCTGGACTTCCTCGTCTCCAGTCTTCCAATTATGTTCCTCTTAGGTCTCTGACCAACCTGTTAATCCATTCATCGCTGTATGTATTCTTCCCTCAGACCACTTCTGCCCCCACCCAAAGTGGAGGATTACGTGTGCTCAGACATCTGTGTGCTGAGATTTCTCCCTGCCACTGTCTTTCATCAACACTCCTGAGAGGGACTGGAGTATGGCAGCAGACCATGGTCAGCACGCTAACAAATTGTGCTGGACCATCCAAGAACCAGGACTGAGATTTTTCTAATCCATCACTGGTCATAAGGAGCTTTATAAGAGGCCACAGGTTTGAGTGGTGGGAGAGGTTCTGATGCAACAGAGGTAGGTGCCAGAGGGTCAGGGTCATCTTTTCGTGTAACTTACCTGTACCTGGCAGGTCTCCTTGGGCTTGATCTAGCATGGGACGTTTTCATCATGTGATGGATTATTGCTGTATACACCCAACTTCCGACCCGGTAGACCTGACAGCACCCAGCTCTTGGTGGGCAGTTCCAATTACATAATCACTTGATGCCCCATGATTAGGAGCTTCTTTCTGATCAGTGTCTAATTCTCTGTGGTAAAGTATGGTTTTGATCCAGAAACCTAAAGGTCTGCTCTGTGGTTCCTCTACTGAAATTGCCAAACCCTCCACACAGCATTTGTGTCTACCTCAGTAGATCTGGCACCCCGTAAGGTCTGCCTGGTTGTATAGCTCCATGTCAGAGCAGCTTTTACAATAGTCTGATCCTGTTGCAGATGTTGCTTTTGGCCTCTTGCTTTTGGCCCCAATCAAAACTTGCAGCCTTCCTAGTCATCAATAAACTGTTGGAACAGTATTCCCAAATGTGGTATGTGCTGCCTTCCAAATCCAAAGAGGCCCGTCAAGCACTGTGCCCAGCTTTTATTTGCAGGGAACTCAAGGTACAGTAACGTGCCTCATACCTTGTGATGCGCCTCACGTGGTTCGACACCATTTTTCACCTAATTTCACCAATGTGGCAGTCACCAAAATCTTCATGGAGTTTATCTCCCACCTTCCGGTCTGGGATAAGTATGTGTTTTGATGAACACATAGCAGTCTCTGACATATATAGGCATACGTATATGTGCATGCATATATAATTGCAGAGATTTGTCAAATAGTGCATCTCAAGCTTTACCAAAGGGAAATATGAGTAGAAAAGGGAAGAACAGTGACTGTCCTTCTCTCCTGTCCAAACACATTTTACTTCAACTTACCCAGAGTTTCAATAACACCTGAGTGTTCAATATTGTAGGTTCATTCCCTGAAACCCAGAAATTATGCAGGAGCGCACAGATGAAGTGAACAGACTTCAGCACGACTGATATAGTTAGTGGAATCACCAAACCCCCAATCACTTACACATTCTTTTTGAGCATAACGGTAAAAATAATTCAAGGCAACAAAAAATATGAGATATTGAGGAGGACGTAAGTGTCACCAAGGGGTCTGAGAGAACTTTCTAAGCAAGGCAGAAAGCCCAGAAACTGTAAAGGAAGGAAAGAATACACATGGACCACAGAAGACTTAAGATTTTTGCACGACAAGAGAGTATAAAACAAAGTCAAAAGACAAATGAGAGATTGGTAGAAGTATCTGCAATTCCCATGATAGATAAAGGTTAATATAGAAACAGCTTTTACAAATTAATAAGAAAAATGCCAACAACCCAACAGAAAAAAATGGGCCTAGGATAGGAATGGTTAATTTACAGCAGAGATTATCCAAAAGAGCAATAGACATGACAGTTCCCAGGTAGAATCCGATCCATTTCAATAAAAAGGCCCCTCTTCTGCACCTTGAAGAACAATTTCACACAGCATGGAGTGGAAATAAAGTGTCTAGGCCTTTTGGAATGTGGATAAGAGAATTGCAAATGTGAGCTCCCTCTGACTTGTGCTCAGCGGAGCAAAATAGTGCTCCCAAGGGAAAGTACCTGGGAGACTTACAAGTGCCAAGAACTCTACTGGAAGGACTTAGGAAGGCTCAGAAAAGCCATGAGACTTGTTCACACACTTATTCATAGGCAGACTCCATCACGTCGGGTGAAGAGAAAAGAGCCAGATCTGTATTTGAGCCCATTGCTGCCGTTTACCAGCCAAATGACTTTGGCAAGAGTTCTGGGTTGAATTGTGTCCCCCGCAAAAGATACATTGAACTTCTAGCCACCGGTACTTCCATATGACTTTATTTGGAAATAGGGTGGTTGCTGATAGGATTAGTTAAATTGAGATGAGGTCATACTGAAATAAGGTGGGCTCTTAATCCAGTATGACTGATGTCCTGATAAAAAATGAAGACACAGAGACACACAGGAAAAACGTGACTATGTGACAAGAGAGGCAGAGATTGGAGGCATGCCTCTACAAGCCAAAGAAAGCCAAGGATTACTGGCGTCCAGAAGGCGTAATACTCTTCCCTTGCAGGTTTCAACAGGAGTATGGCTCTACTGACACCTTGATTTAGGACCTGTAGCCTCCAAAACTGTGAGCCAATAAAGTTTTGTTGCTGTCATCTACCCAATTCGTAGTATTTTGTTACAGCAGCCACTGAGCACATATACAGCAAGTGTTAAAGAAAACTCATTAATGACACTTGTCAAGATGCTAAGGCTGTCCTACGTTTAGGACAATCATGATTGCTGTAGGAACCACTGCAGTGGGGTCTTACAGAAGGGGAGAGATGGGGCTCATCTCTGAATACAACAAGGAAAAGTAGGAATTTTATAGCCAAGGAGTCGGGAGAGGTGGGGATCAGTGGGGAATTCTGGCTAAGTGGCCCAACAGGATTCTTGCTGAAGACAGGTCGGTGGTCAGATACTACCTGGGGAGTGGGTGGCGAGGAGGAAGGGAATCACATATTGTGAGTGATCAGATACGGAGAGGAGGAGATCTGGCTAAACTGACTTAGCAGGTTTCTTGTTAAAATTGGACCCTTGAGGACAATGCCCAAGGATGGGTCCTAGTCAGGCGCAGAGGAGCCTGTCTAGAGCTTGGTCAAGAAGAAGGTCTTTGTCACAAGTCACCTGAATGAGCCTTGGTTTCCCATCAGTAATAGACATATCACACTCCCTCCATCCCAGGAGTGGTGTGAAGGCGAGTGTGTTGTTCAATAGAAATTCTTCCCACATAGCAGCCTCCCCCCAAATCAGCCCTCCATTCAAGTGTTCATGTGTTCAAAGGAAGATAAAGAGGTGATTTTGTATTTTCTCCCTATTAATCTGTATATCAAATACATTTTAGACATAGAAAGTTCTAGAGCAGTGATTCCCAGATTGGATCGTAGAACCTGCAGCAAATTCCCCTATTTAAAAATACAGAGTTGTAGGGCTCCTCTCAATCTTTGATCCCATGGACTCTGCATTTCATTACAGAGGGCCCAGGAGAGCTGATGCAGAGTCAAGTTTGGAAATCGCTGTGTCAGAGAAGAAGCTCTGTAGGAATCTGAATGGTGTCAATGAGAGTGGTACAGAGCATCCAGCAGGAAGCAGCAAGTCGTGATAGGAGCAGTACCAGGTTTGGAGTCAAAAGACCTGGGCTCAGAACCTGTTCTATTTCCTGGCTGTGCATTGTTGGCTAAGACACCCGTATTAGTTCCCGATGGCTGTTGTGACAAATGACCATAGACTTGGTGGTTAAAACAACACACGTGGATTCTCTTATCGCTCTGGAGGTCAGAATTGTGAAATCAGTCTTACTAGGTGGAGATTGGTGTCAGTGGGCTGCACTCCCTCCAGAGGCTATAGGGAAGCATCCGTTTCCTTGCATTTGCAGCTTCTACAGCTACATTCCCGGGCTCCTGGCTCTTCCTCCACCATCAAAGTCAGCTCACTTGACAGGGTTGCTGATATGATTACGTAATTTAAACGATGCATTTGAAAGTATCCAGCACCAGCTCTGGAAAATAAGAGCTGAGCAGTAAACGCTAGTTGAATTTTAGGAATCGTCTCGTATGGCATGTAGGTCAGGGCTGGGTGAGCCTGGCTCCCTGCAATGCTGTTCCTTTAGTAGCTGGTCTACCCCGACCTGCTTCAGCCAGGGAAAGATGCTCTTGGGGTCAGAAAGAGCCTTCAATTTCCAACCCACACCCAATAGGACTCTTGGATGAACCAGACTCTTCTTTCCCTGAGTCTTGTGTGAAATGGATCTTGCAGTTTTATTTTACCAAGTAGAAATTGCTTTACTCTTATTGGTCTTTTAACCTTTAGGGAAAAGGAGTGCTATTTTTTTAAACCCTCAAAACCTTTTAATAGAATCTGCCAGCAGATACCCATGGCTTCAAATAACTCTGCAACACCAGACCCTCTTCTGTGAACAGTTTCCACCTCTCTGTGTGTGTGTCTCTGTCTCTCTCTCTCTCCCTGTCTCTCTCTCTGTCTCTCCCTTCCTCTCTCCCTCTTTCCCTCCCCCATCTCTCTGGAATAAATCTTTATTACCTTTATCTATTCTTGATTCATTCAAGTAGACACACTTTTCATACAGCATTCTTTAATCAGAGTTCTGCTGTTGTCCTGTTTTAATTAGATCTCTTAGAAATGTAGTCAGCACATAAAAGAACCTTTTTTTTCTTTCAACTGGGATTGTAGCAAACACTATCTATCCAGGTTGATAAGTCAATTGTGAGAATCCTTCTACAGGTCTCTGTAAAAACATCAGGTTTGAAAATTCCCTTCAAAGAGAATTTCTCAAAACTCAAATCAGCTTGATGGTTTGGCTAATGGGGTGATAGAGAAAGGAATGTGGAAGGAGGCAGCCGGAGGAGCCCCTACTTAATTAATAGTCCAACTGAGCTGTGTTCAATTGCTCTGCTGTTTTCTAACTAAACGTGCAACCTTGGGCAAGTGACTCGGCCTTTCTTTGTCTCAGTTTCCACATCAATAAGTGCAGGAAAATTCACCTTCCATAATTTTGTTGTGAAAATTAAACATACACACACACACACACACACATATATATATATACACACACATACATACATATGTATATACACACACACACACACACACACACACACACAGAGTGCCTGGCACAGTTCTAGAGATGCATATGTATGCACATACATATTATTTATCCATCTATATCTGTACCTGTATCTAGATCAATAAATATATAGATATAGATGTAGATATAGATATAGATATAGACATAGACATAGACATAGATATAGAAGTAGCTATGGCCATGGCTGTAGATCTTTGTTCTCGTCCACCATGGGAATAAGTAAATCATCACAGGACCTATCAATGTACTTACCTATCACTCATTTACCTTGTTCCTTCTATAAACATTGGCTGAGCATTTGTTATGACCTAGAGGTGCTCAGGGGTGTAAGGAGGGGCCCACAATGTTGCCGTTCTCTTTCTGGCAAACACTGCTTATTGCCCAGTGTGGCGGATGCTGTGAGAGCCCCGCTCCTATCTCTTCCCTTTATCTTTTCTGTTCGCACTGCTTCCCTTCCAACTGCCAGCACCTGCATTTCTTTTCCTGAGAGATTTTCCCTGCTGCTGGAGCCCCCTTTCCTGCTGGCACGGAAGGCAGAAGTGCTCGGGAATTTGCATGTTCTGGGAGTAGCTCTCAACCAACGGCCAGCAGGAGCTGGTGTGTCAGTACCCCGGCGCCCTGGGCCCTTGTGTGAGAAAACTCCAAGATATGTGTTTCACGCGAGCTCCAGGAGCCCTTCTGTGGGATGCACTGCATCCCACATGGTGGTAGATGGATAGATGATCCAGCCGGTATTACCTGCCTAGTCTTCCTGGGCTCTCTTCTCCACTCCTCCCAGATAAACCACTAGCATCAAATGCTCTCAGGGTCCGCCTCTGGCCACCTCCCGCCCGTGGATTGGTGACTCAGCTCCTCTATGTGCCAGGGGAAGGAGGGGCCACAGAAGGGGAGGAACCTGGACCCTGGAGTGACTAGTGGACAAGGGCTGCCTCCTATTCCTGGGCGGCTCTCCCCTCAGAACTGCTGAGTGACAGAGAAACAGAGGTGTTGGTCTTTAAATCATGTGTTTTTATTGGGTCTTTTTGCTACAGAAACCTAACGTTTTATCCTAATTGGTACAGCCTCAGGAGCCTTCATCTAGTGGGGAGGAAAAAATAGTGATAACAATTAGTACCTAATAAATGCTAAAATAAAATCGCATACAGGCTATCGGGAAAGCACGTCTCTCCCGGGACTTCAAGGAGCAGTTTTGTGAGACTCCTCTCGCACTTGTGCTTCTTGCCTGATGCGTGGCATCTGCCTCGCCCACTGCCTGGTATATAATAAGTGCTTGAAAACTATTTTTCGAATGAACAAAGCTCAGAGAAGTAAAGAGATGGAGTCAAGTTGCAACGGTAAAAAGCCTAGAACACAGCCTGGCTACCTGCAGATCCAGGGCTCAAATTTCACTTCTCTCTTCCAGCCGATTCCCAAGGTGAACAGGACTTTCCTGTCTCGTGGCAGCAGCCTCCCCAGGTACGGCATGTGCCTGTGTCTTAATTCCTCTGCTCTATGGGAGCTCCTCGGGGCAGGGGCTCTGTCTTATTTGTCCTCATGCCCCAGGACAGGGGTTCAGTAAATGTGTGTGGGAGGGCGGAGAGAAAGAAAGAAGTGAAAAAGGGAGGGAAGGAAAGGGAGGGAGGAGTTAATGAGGAGCATTAGTTCCCTAAGTACCATTTCTCCAAATTAATGAAATTTTCTCACTGGGTTTTGCAAGTTCTTTCTCACTTTAATTCCACAAACGGCAGCGTTGCCGTCAGCGCGGTAGAGTGAAGAGGGGAAGGCTGTGGACCTAACAGACAGAGGTTCGCATCCTCCCTGGATGACTTCTAGCCGTATGACCTTAGGCAAAGGCTTTGACCTCTCTGAGCCTCCGTTTTCACGCTAGTAAAATGGAGTAGCCATACCACAGTTATGGTAATTCAATAAAATATTTTTTATAAGACACTCAGCTTGGTGCCTAGAACACTGTATGTACTCAATAAATGGCCATAATTAGTACTTTAGTACCTTTTGGAGCTCCCCCCAACCCCCGCCCCGTATGATTGGCACCGTGAGGGAGTGAGAACATGAACACAGCTCAGACCCAGGAGGACAGCCAAGTGTGGAGGGTGTAGACCGCAACAGCTTGAGTTTCTTGTTGCCGCTGTAACGAAGTACCACAAACTTGGTGGCTTAAAACTACGCACATTTACTATTTTAATTCTAGAGGCTAGCAGTCTGATGTGGGTCTTGCTGGGCTCAAATCACGGTGTGGCATGGCTGCTTTCCTTTCTGAAAGCTCCGGGGTGGAATCTGCTTCCTGGCCTTTTCCAGCTTCTAGAGGCTTCCCACATTCCTTGGCTCCTGACCCCCTTTTTCCATCTTCGAGTCCAGCCACGTTGCATCTCTCTGTGCCTTTTTACCGTAATCACACCTTCTCAGATGTGCCTGTTCTGTCTCTCTCTTCCCTTTTTAAGGACCTTCAAGATGACACCTGGATAATCTGAGGTCATTTCTCTATTTTAAGCCCAGCTGCTCAGCAACCTTAATTCTATTTGGAACCTTAATTCATAGGTTCTGGGGATTAGGATGTGGACATCTTTGGAGGTCCAATTTTTTTGTCTGTCACACTGATAAAAAGTACTGACTCTGGGGTGACATAGACATGGGTCTAGTCCCGATTCTAACACTTTCCAGTCATTTTCCCTCTATTATGTTTTAGATTCCTCATTTGACAACAGTCAACTATTAACAGCCAGTGCAGAGTTACTGTCAGAAACCAATGAGTTAATGCACTGCATCAATTAGGTTTTGCTGTATGACACACTCACACACAATGCAGTGATCTAAAACACCAACCATTCATTTAGCTCTCAATTCTGCTGGGCAGTTCTCCTACAAGAAATCACCTAAAGCGTATCCTGTAGGACTTTGCACAGTGTAAACTCTGCGATGTGTAGCTTGTCGCTATGGAGATTACAGCAGAACAAGCCTTGGGCTAACAGCCGCATCTCTGACACTTAGAAGCAGTGTGACATTGGGCAAATGATCTCATCTCTCCAAGTCTTGGTTTCCTCATAAATTGAGTGGAAATGAGTTAGAGAGGAATGCCTGTCTCACGGGAGTGGGAGACTTAAATGAGGAAGTGCAAAGGGCAGTAGTGTATCCAAGCTTCCATTGTTATAACGAATGGGCTCAGGAGCCCTGGGCTGGCTCCTTTGTCTGCCACTCACAAGCTGGGACACCTTGGGGAAAGCCCTTCTCTTAGAGCCTCGGGACCTCTCCAGTTAAACAAGAGGATGGGACTTGGTGATCTGTAACTGAACTGCAGACCATCCCGCTAGACGGTTGGCTGCACTGTAAGCTGGCCAAGAGAGCATCCTTGGCCCCATCCACTATGTCGCCCTCTCCTCCCCGCGTGAAGGGTGCTAAAGTCCTTCTCAGGCAGGTGACCAGCTTGCCAGGACTTTCCCGGTTTTAGCAGTGAAAAATCTCACTTCCCGGGAAGGCCCTAGTCCCAAAACTCCTGGGGACTGAGGGCATGGAGGGCAAACAGACCCACTGGAGATGCCCTGTAGAAGTTCTGAGTCAATGAGGGAATGGTGAAGAAGGCATGAGAACTGACACTTCTCAGCGGAGGGGAAACTGGTTGGTTCAGCACTTCACAAGGAACGTGTTGGGACTGATTTGGGGCTAGAGTCAGCCAGGTGTCATTATAGTTAGAAGCAGAGACACCACACTGCGAACTGTGAAGAGCCTGAAGGTGGAGCCAGCCAGACCCAAGTCCAGTTAAAGAATGTAGCTGCGTGGTCCCAGGGGACCCACAAGACCCCCCCCCCCCCCGCCCCCCCCCCTCTGTAAATTGGGAATAATGACTCTGCCTTTCTCGGAGGTTGATCTGTGAAGATCAAACGCGTGGGGAAATGCTTTGCAAACAGCAAAGGGCTACAGAAGTGGTCGTACTGACTTCTGTTTTTAGATAACTCAAAAAACGCATTTAAGTGAGAGTTAGGTGAGAGATTTCAGGTTTTCTTGGTTGTTTGTTTTTATATTATCGACTTTAGTTTTAAAAACTTGAGCTAAGCTGCATAATATCAACCCGGGAAACAATAGCAGTCTGGTGGCTAGAGAGCCTAATCCCTGGGAGAGAAAAATCTGAATCTAAATGAGAAACAAAGTCCAGTTAATGAAAAGGCTGCAGGATATTTACTCAGGATGTCAACGTGGCTTATCTAAGAACCAGGGCCAGATATGCCTTGGAACAAGGATGCACAAGTTTCTGTGACACACACCGGAAAATACCCTTTCTGCTTATATATTTAGCCAATAAGCAGCCTAGAACTCAATTTTACTCTAACCTGCAAAGACTCATTGATGTTATCTTAGGATCACGGAGGAAAATCTGAACAGGCCTTTGACGATCATCCAGGACAGGTACACGTTGCCATTTCCCCCTCCTATGCCACTCACAGAAAATTGCTGCCCTGCTAAATCGAGATAGAGCCTCAGAAGCCTCCTCAACACACCAGCGTATTCAACAGACCTAGCAAGCCCGTATGACTTAAACATATTTCTCTCCTGTAAAAGCTGTGTGAAGAAAGGATAAAAAATTTTTTTAATGAACATAATACATATTTACAGGCATATCTCATCTTACTGTGCTTCATTTTACTGCACTTCACAGATATCGCATTTTTTACAAATTGAAGGTTTGTGGCAACCCTGCGTCAGCGCCATTTTTCCAACAGCCTTTGCTCACTCAGTGCCTCTGTCTCACATTTTGGGAATTCTTGCCATATTTCAAACTTTTTCATTATTATTGTATGTATTATGGTGATCTGTGATCAGTGATCTTTGATGTTACTAGTGCAAAAATGTTATGACTTGCTGAAGGCTCAGGTGATGGTTAGCATTTTTTAGCAATAAAGCATTTTTTAAATTAAGGTATGTACATTTTTTTAAGATATAATGCTATTGCACTTAATAGACTACGGTACAGTGTCAACGTAAGTCTTTTAATTTTATTTTTCTATTGAAGGATAGTTGATTTACTATGTTGTGTTAGTTTTCAGTGTACCACAAGGTGATTCGGTTATTCATATACCTATATATATATTCTTTCTCAGATTCTTTTCCAGTATAAGTTATTACAAGATATCGAATGTAGTTCCCTGTGCTATACAGTAGGTCCTTGTGTTTATCTTTTTTATATACAGTAGTGAGTATCTGTTAATCCCAAACTCCTAATTTATCCCTCTCCCCTGCTTTTCCCTTTGGTAACCATAAGTTTGTTTTCTATGTCTGTGAGTCTATTTCTATTTTGTAAGTAAGTTCATTTGTATCATTTTTTAGATTTCACATATAAGGGAAATCACATGATACTTGTCTTTCTCTGTCTGACTTACTTCACTTAGTATGATAACCTCTAGGTCCATCCAAATATTACTTTTATATGTACTGGGAAACCAAAAAATTTGTGTGACTTTCTTTATTGCAATATTCACTTTATCACAGTAGCCTGAAACCGAACCCACAGTATCTCCAAGGTATGCCTGTGTTTAACTGCAGTATCAATATATAGGTAGTCTAATTAAAACAATTTTGTGGGGATAAAAGAATTAACTTCCCATCACTCCAAAATCTTTTCTGATCTTAATAAACATAAAAAGTTACATTTATTTTACCTAGTTGTAATCAGC
Source organism: Physeter macrocephalus (assembly GCF_002837175.3). Lineage (NCBI taxonomy): Eukaryota > Metazoa > Chordata > Mammalia > Artiodactyla > Physeteridae > Physeter > Physeter macrocephalus. The sequence goes on along the minus strand of NC_041228.1, from coordinate 6,527,831 downwards.
ATATACGTTCCATTTTCCCTTCTGCCTTCTTTATTCACCATCATTCAATGCCCACAATTGTCTGCCTACTCTAGAGAATTTTTAATTTAATGGTTAGATATTTATTATTCATTATTTTGCTCTACCAAATTTTCTCTATGATCCTCCTTTCTGGAGTCTACTGTGGTAAATTGCATAGCTTGTGTGTGTGTGTTTGTACAGTAGCTGCTGTATGTCTTCCAGGGCTGCCATAATAAAGTCCCAGTGGCTTAAACAACAGTAATTTTTTTTCCCTCACAGTTTCAGAGCCTAGACGTCCAAGATCAAGATGCTTGTAGGTTTCTTCTGAGCCCTCTCTCCTTGGCTTGTTGATGGTTGTCTTCTCCCTGCCTCTTCACGTGACCTTCACTCTGTGCCCATCTGTGCCTTAATCTCCTCTTTTAAGGACACCAGTCATGTTGGATAGGGCCCACGCTAATGACCTCAGCTTTCTTTTTTCTAAAACATTTTATTTATTTTGGCCATGTCCCGCAGCATGTGGGATCTTAGTTCCCTGACCAGGGATCAAACCCACGCCCTCTGCACTGGAAGCACTGGAGTCTTAACCACTGGACCACCAGGGACGTCCTGACCTCATCTTATCTTAATTACTTCAAGTCTCTATCTCCAAACACAGACACATTCTTAGGTCCTGGGGCCAGGACTTCAACATATGAATTTTAGGGGAATCACAACTCGGCCCACAGCAGTGTCTTTTTCATTTGGGTTCGTCCTTTGAGTTTTCAGGTCTGGAGCAGACAGGGGTCACCTGTCTCCTGGCTCTCAGCCTTTTGACCTCTGCCCTTCCGTGCCTTTGTGACGTGACCTGGGAGTGGAGAGTTTATACCCAGGGGGTAACCCTTGCAGATTGAGCGACAGGAGGTGGGAAGGTGCTAGCAAATAAATCCTTCTCTCTTCCCACCTCGATAAATCATTCCAATCCACGGTGTCTGGGGATATCCCACACGACTGAGAATCCACCTGCATTTTTGTGTGTGAAAATACAGCTATCTCAGTAACTTCCCACTTTGTACTTTTTTTCCCATTTTTCTTACCTCAAGAAAAGGAAACTCTTTCTTCCTGTATAAACCATGAGTGTTTCTGATGCTTTGACATCTGGCATCTTGCTGACCCCTTCAGGGTCAGCCAACTCCCAGAGATGGTAAATGACTCACCTGTGAGTTTCCCTTTCGTACGCAAACAACCAATTCCGAGCCCCCCACTGCTTCCTCCATCTCTGTGAGGCTCTCATACTCAGGCCTGCTGCCCACCCTCTGGGCGGGTTCTCAGCACCCCAAGGCCAGGTACGACACCCAGACACAGCCCCTGTGCCCCAGCCCACTGAAGTTATCACACCAGCCCATCCTGAGCCCGCTCACCCTTCCTCACCCATTTCTCCCCTAGGAAACCACAATAAAGCCCCCTGCCCCTGATACCCCCACGGCCTCTGCCCCCAGATCCAGCCTGGTGCTTTGCCGTGTGCCCCTACATGGCACTGTGTGTCCCTTTTCTTGGGAACTCTGCGAGTAACAAACGGTGGCAGTCATCTCCTGACCTGTCGGCCTCTCCATACCTGAATAAGAGTAAAACTTTCATTTTAAAACACCTGCCAAACGTAAAATAGCTAGCTAGTGGGAAGCAGCCGCATGGCACAGGGAGATCAGCTCGATATACACTGCCAAATGTAAAATAGATAGCTAGCGGGAAGCAGCCGCATAGCACAGCGAGATCAGCTCGGTGCTTTGTGACCACCTAGAGGGGTGGAATAGGGAGGGTGGGAGGGAGGGAGACGCAGGAGTGAAGAGATATGGGAACATGTGTATATGTGTAACTGATCCACTTTGTTGTAAAGCAGAAACTAACACACCATTGTAAAGCAATTATACTCCAGTAAAGATGTTAAAAAAATACATAAAAAAATAAAACACCTGCCTCTTGCTACCCTGATATTTTATCCTCTGATAAACATTAGTACTTAGGCTGTGTCTCAGGCTGATTTTCTAGGAGACCGAGCTAAAGCATTACTCAAAGGAAAGAAGACATGGTTTCCTCGCTAGCCTACTAAGTGCCAGGCAGTGCGCTCTGACCTTCATTTATGTGACACTTCAGTAGAAGTAATTTGAAGTAATTTATAAGTCAAAGAAAATAGTTTCATAAATCCAGTTGAATTGCCTTTTTCTCCAGAAAGATTAAGCAAAGTAAACTCATGTTTCTTTGCATCGCTGACAGCATCTGTTTGTTACTGCTTATTCAGTAGGTGTTCTGTGGTGAATTAGAAGTTGCTTTTACTTAATGTTACCTTAATTGCTAATGAGGCTATGCACTTAAAGTGAGAGTTATTTTGTTTGTTTGCTTGTTTGACCGCCAAAGTAATATATCAGACATAGACTTCTTGGGACCTAGCAGACTTTCAGGAACTTACCTACTTGTCATACTAAGTTCTGATACTGGCCTCTCAGAAATGGTAGGGGCCCAACTTCCTGACCTGTCGGGGGCAGTGCAGGGCAGAATCTCAGCCCTGAGGCCCTCTGATCCAGGGACCACATCCCCTGCTGCCAGGCTCCTTGGTGAGGTGAAGCTGGTGTGATCTTACCACTTGCTCCTCCTGAGTTCCACCCCTGGACTAGGGTCTCCTATAACCACCACTGGCCTCATCATGCTCAGCCTGGAATGTGAGCCCCCTGACCTGGGTGCCTTTGACCCACACCCCCCTGAAAAATAATGCTTGTTGATAAAGCGTTTTGAGATTCTTCCAAGAAACCTAGGTTCGCGGGACAAGGTGTTATTATTTAGTTGATGGAAACAAATATCCACGTAGTCACCATTATTATATTGTCAAAACTGCTTAAAATATCCACCCTGCTGGTGGAGTAGTGATGTCAGGATTTTTGTGACTAGTAAATTGGAACATTAACATGAAATTTAAAAAAGAAAAGTTATATTACCAAGTAATTCATCGCAATGATTTGATATTTCAAGGATAACCACCAAGCAGTTTCAGGAACATGTAATTATTTTTTCACTCGCTATTTTATGATGCATTACTCAGTAGCTGTGCAGTTGACTGTGCCTTTTAAAATGGAAGAATAACGAATAACAAGTCATTAACCGATCAACGACTAGGTGGGAATACAACTCGGATTTCCTTGATCCTCTCCTGCTTTGGGAACTAAAACTCATGTGGCAACAGGGACTCTGTAATCTCTCATACCTGAAGCATGGGGAACATGCCTGGCACATAACAGGGGCTCAGTAAACACTGACATACTGGTGGTTTCCGCATTATTTGATGTTGCAAGTCCCTGTGCCCTGGTACATGCCCTACTTTTGCCTGTTGAAATCCCAATTTTCCCTCTGGCAAACCTTTAGTTATTCTTCAAGTCAGTCCAAGGATCACCTCCTCCATGTAAAGCATCTTCTGACTTCCCCAGGCAGATTTAGGTGTTCTTTCCGTGGTGCGCTGCTGTCCTGTGCACACGCCTGCATCTTAGACCCACCACGGTGGATAAAAACTGTCTGTTCCCCTGCTGTTCCCTGACTATGTAGTAAGCTTCTTGAGGGAAGAGACTGCCCTCCTGCCTTCCCGACTGCTTTCTTTCCTGCCTCCTATTAGCAAATATTGACCAATCCCCTTTATGAGTTGGGCACTGGAATAGGCACTGTGGATACAGTGGAAACAGGCTAGACATGGCTCCTGCCTTCATGGAACTGCTGGCTTAATGAAATCTTATTTTACATTGCAGTCTGAGTTTCTGGCACAAATTCCGCTTAATTAATGTTTAAGGAAGGACTGAAAAAAAGATGGAAGAAAGCATGGCAGAGGTGGGGGAGAAGGGCAAGAGGCCCTTAAAAGGATCTGCACGGTGATGTCAGTAGAATTTGAAATTTCACTTCCCTTTCTGAAGGGTGGTCATCTGGGAGTCAATCTCAACTCTGATTTCCCAGGTGGCAGAACTGGGGCCAATGGCTGGGAGTTGCAGGAAAGCACATTTCTCCATCATTCCATATCAGTGGATATAGACAGAAGCAGCTGAATAGTATCCTATAGGAGAAGCTGTGAATGTTAGAAGACTGCTTAGCCCAATGCCCGCACATGGTAGGTTCTGGAGAAAAGGAAAAGATAGAGGAAGGACAAGAGTCCTCAAAATATAATTGTGAAGCTTAGGGGAGATGCAGCTTAGAAGAGGTACGTGGGGAAAACAACTCTCGGTTTTAGTTTGCTTTACGTTCAGTCAATTAACAGGGAAGCCAAATCGGGTGACAAAGGCATTCATGTGACCTCAGGCTGTTTAACAGAGTTCCCTTCTGTTTTCAGAGTCATAACAATGTCACTGAAATCACAGGCATCTTACAAGTCCAACCGACTGAGAGTAAAGACTGAAAGAGGTTGTCCAAAGCCAGTGTGGGGCTCCTGCTGCCTCTGAACCTCCTCTCTCAGCCAGTCCCCCAGATCCCAGAGCACGGGAGCCAGGATGCAGGACACCATGGCGTTCAACAAGACCACGGTCCAGACAGCTGTCAATCAAGACCCCTGTATTGCCCCTTTACACTTAGATTTGTACCACTTTGGTTTGTCTTTTCATACACATCCTGATTCTATTCCAGTTAGAGCAGTGATCCTGCTTTCACATTTCCCCATCTTAACTTCAGCGTACACACAATATGGCCCTTTTATGGACTGAACTGTGTCCCCCACAAATGCATATGTTGAAGTCTTAACCCCCAGCACCTCAGAATGTGGCTATCTTTGGAGAGAAGGTCTTCAAAGAGATAATTAAGATTATTAGGTCACTGGAGTGACCCTGATCCAATACAACCAGTGTCTTTATGAGACTAGGAGATTGGGACACAGACACACACAGAGGAAAGACCACGTGAAGAGCAGCAAGGAGGCTGCCATCCGCAAGCCAAGGAGAAAGGTCTTGGAAGAAGCCAAACTTGCCAGCACCTTGAGCTCACACTTCCAGCTTCCAGAACTGTGAGAAAATACGTTTTTCTTCTTTAAACTACCCAATTTGTGATATTTTGTTGTGGGGTTCCTCATAAATGAATGCAGGCTCCAACACTGTAGAGCGTGTTTAGTCATCTAACATAAGTAGTTTGCCTGTTGTCTACCTCATTGGAAATCCCTCGCTATTAAATTTCGATTAATGACTTCATTTGAAAACACTACCACTTCCTGCCAAGGGCTGTACCAGGGATCAGATATGACCAGTTTCCCAAAGAAATATTACTTGTAGGAAATGCAGGGAGGGACCATGCCCTTCTCAGGCCTGCTCAGATCCTGCTTGTGTTATAACACTTCTTTCTTGTACTCAATTCCTATTGATAAGCGTCTCCCCCGTTAGACCTCAGGCGACTTTGGTGAAAGTGTTCTGCCTTCAGCATTATGGTGTGTGCTCTGTTTTACACACACACACACACACACACACACACACCCTATAGAGTTCCTGGTGCAAACATTGCCAGATTGGATGAAAGTCCACCAAACAAATTCCTGAGAATAATTCATTTCTCCATGATCATCTTCCTCCTGGAAAGGGGAAAAAACAAAGGCCAGGACAAACAAACCCACTTGTAATCTGGACTCCTGGTGAGGAAGCACATTTTCTCATTAAAACTTAATCTGTTGATCTGTCCATTTGTCTATCACTATGGTTGGTTTAGTACCCATAAGGCCCCCTAAGAATGGATGAGCTCTGTGTAAACTCCATTTTTAAATGGAGCTTTGAATAAGCTTAAGAGCATTTTAGAAATCTCAGGCGTTAACCTAAGATTGGACTTTGACATGTGGTGGCCTCTGCTGGGGGACCCTGTCCTCCTCCTCAGGCCTCACCAAGCCAGGCTCTCCCTTTTCCATCTCTTCTGTTGCCATAACGCCTTAGTCTATTCAGGCTGCGGTAACAAATATACTATTAACTGGGTGCTGATAAACAAGAAACACTTATCTCTCACAGTTCTGGGGGCTGGGAAGTCCAAGGTCATGGTGCCAGCAGATTTGTTGTCTGGGGAGAGCTTCCTGATTCACAGCTGTCTTCTCTCTGTGTCCTCACATGGCAGAAGGGGTGAGGGAGCTCTGTGAGGTCTCTTTTATAAGGGCACTAATCCCATTCATGAGAGCTCCACCCTCAAGCCCTAATCACGCCCCAAATCCCCTTCTCCTAATACCATCCCATTGGGCATTAGGTTTCGAGATGTGAATTTTGGGGAGATACAGCATTCAATCCATAGTATGTAATCACCACAGTCTTCTTGGGCTGCACGGCTGAAGGCAGGCACTTCCCCCAGCCCAGTTCAGAGAGCCCCAGCACGCCCGTGTGTCATGCTCAAAACCCTCAGTGGTTCTCTGTGGCCTCTAACAATGGATTTCAAAACTACATCTGGAAAATAAAACCATGCTTCACAATCTTGCTTCCATCGTATTTTAGTAACAATACCTAATTCATCTTGCAATTTTCAATGATGTTAGCAGGACATGTCATTTGGATGTTTGTGGGTATAAGGAAGCTGGAAAACAAGCAGTTGTGCCTGATAAAGTCTCACAGCAGATATGACCTGCTTCCTTCCTTCCTGTCTCTCAACCTCGTCAGTCCCACTTCTCCACGAACCCTAAGCCCAGGACACTCCAAGGCACTCAGGTCTCCCAAGCCATTGAATGCTGTTCCCTCCATCCGAACCATCCTTCCTCCTCTTTCTCCTTGGTCAGTCCTCGTCATCCTTCAAACCTCATCACCTAAGTGATGCTGCCCTTCTTTCCCTCCCAGCATCTGGATTGCCCTCCTGTGATAGAATTTGGGTGGGTTTTTGTTTCTGAGTCTTTCTCGTCTTAGTAGCAGAGATGGTGGCTCCTCCAAATCTGCTCAGAATCAGGCACAGGGTAGGTGCTCAAGGGACATTTGGTGCTTGAAGAAATGGGAACCAGAGTAAGTCTGAGGCACGTTGGAGCTGGAGGCCCCTCCGCACCGTCCTCGAACTATGCAGCTCCACCTGCCTCATAGGTCTGCTGAGGCCCCGGGGGTCCCCGACGCATGTCTCATCTTCCAATTACCACGGGCCCATCAGGGAGTCCCTTTGTTGAGACATCTGCCTTATTCACTTACATCAACTTAAATTACTTCCCTGGACTTGCCGCCCTCCCTCAGACTTTGTGTTTGATATTTGTTCACCAAGGGTATCAGCAGTGTCGGGGATTTAATCAAGATGTATGGACTATAAGAGAATTCACAGTATTGGCACATGTGTATGTTGGGGCCGGAGCTGGAGCCATCAATCTTGCCTGAAAACTTGTCAACAAGGTGAAATGGCCAGATGTCTTATTTTCGCAATTTTGTAATTCTCTTTGAACCACAGCCCCCCCAGAATGCTCCATCCAGGAAATATGCTGCCCTTCGAATAGCTATGAGCTCCAACTCCAACTGTCTACAAAACAGAATGCACTAGGTGCCCTCTATAACTCTCCCTGCTCAGATCTGATTCGGACCCAAACAATGAGACTCGGGGGAAAATACAAAGAGGGAGATGAAAGCAGAGCTCCTGATGGAATCAAGAATGACACAATAGTGACACAGAAAGCACAATTCATCATATGAAAATGAGATAAATCATAGCTGTATACTCTGGGTACTCAGTGAGGTTACCACGTTCCTGGGGCTGGTGTTCAGCTCTCGTCCCAGAGACTCCACTTCGGGGAGTCCTTTCAATGTGCTTTCTTTTAAAGGCTTTCTTTCTCCTTTCAAAACTCTTCTGACGGATGCAGTATAACATAGCGGATAAAGAGATATAGTTTGGAATCAGAGATGACCTTGAGCGAGAGGCTTAATCACTCTGAAATCTAGTTTTCTCATCTGCTAATTTGACCGATAATAACAATTATCTCTTAGAATTGCCATGGGAATCAAAAAGAATAATTCAGGAAAAACACGAAGCAAAGTACCTGGCAGGTAGCAAACACATTATTATTATAAGTATGAAATAGGAAATAAACATTGAAACAATCGTTTATAGTAGGAGAAAGAGCAACAGTGTCATGTTATGATTCTTGGTAATGATCAAACTATCCTCAGTAAGTTTTTTTTAAAAAACTGACTTCCAGGGCTTCCCTGGTGGCGCAGTGGTTGAGAGTCCGCCTGCCGATGCAGGGGACACGGGTTCGTGCCCCGGTCTGGGAAGATCCCACATGCC